>NW_004949118.1:3847019-3858967 GCF_000317375.1 Microtus ochrogaster | reverse complement strand
CTACATAGTGGGTTCTAGACCAGCCTGGCCTACATAGTGGGTTCCAGGTTAGCCTGGTTTACACAGTACGATCTTGTCTCAAAACAGATACACAAACAACAACGACAATAATAAAACTCTAAAATAATAAATTCTCTTTTATAATCCTATTTCCTTTCTTAGTGTGGCTCCCTCCTACAGGGAAATCCTGCCACTGCTCTGCACCCCGCTTGTGCCATCAGAAGCTGAGTATCCCTTTATAGAGTTCTGCGAAGTGAGTTTCTGCTCATGTCTGGAAGGGTACCAGCAAGAAAAAAAAAAGACATAGAAACTCTACCAAAAAATTTACATGCAAGCTATATATTCTATATAAATTCTAATGTGGAGTTATTATCTGTGAACATGTGTAACTTCAAGAAACTGCCATTCTATTAAGAACCTTTTCCATGCTATCCACACACAAAAAAATCCATCCTTTTTCCCAAGACCGTGATGCTGGGTCTTTAATTTTCATATTTATTTAGCAATCACTGAGCACCTGCTTCATGAAAGCCCCTTTATCACATGCTGCAGACTGCAGAGGGGAATCTCACATTCTCAGCCTCGTGCTGTCTTTTGATTCCTGTTTTGATTTCAAGTGAGATTTTCAATCTCTATAAATTGTATAAAGCACATGCAAACAGGTGGCTGGCTGTTGAAATGCAGAGGCCTGTACACGGCAAACCCTACATGAAAGGACAGAGGTCTAGGGTCAGAGTTCAGGGTCAGTCACACTTCCGGTCGCTCTAAAACCTACCACCGCAGCGGACACGCCCACGGCTACAGTTTTGACTGGACCTAGCTTCCAAATGCCCACTTGGCATTCTTGGCAAGTGGTGGACACTTGAACGAGTGGAGTCTGGTGGGAGGTTTGAGGTCACTGGGGACATACACTCAAGGGAGACTGTGGGACAGACCAAAACAAAGTGCCAGTCTCCTGTGACAGCAGGGAATGCAGAGTGAGATTAATGTACTCCAGCGCCCAGCAGTGATCCTCAGGCAAGGACTGGCTCTTGGAATGACTGCAGGTATCAAAGGTGATGGATTATCCTTCTCATAACACAGGATGACACTTGCATCTGGCTCATGCACACCTTCCTGACCACTTTAGAGCACCCCGCATTGTGCACAGCACCTTACAGTGTGACTGTTACAGGAATAGCCACTATACTGTATTACTGAGAAAAGTATGGCAAGAAAAAAAACATCTGGCCAGGCAGTGGTGGTGCACGCCTTTAATCCTGGCACTTGGGAGGAAGAGACAGATGGATCTCTGTCAGTATAAGGCCAGGCTAGTCTACAGACAGAGTTCCAGGACAGGCTCCAAAGCGACACAGAGAAACCCTGTTTCGAAAAACAAAACTAAAAAAGAAAGAAAGAAAGAAAAAATAACATCTGTATGTGTTCACTACAAATGCAATGAAAATGTCTTCCATTTGTAGTTGGTGGGTCTGTGGTTGAAGAGATTCATTTCAATAAATACTGGATGATCATTTGATGTAATTCAACTTACAGTCCACAATAATGCAATTATGAGACTAGAGATCCAGAACAACGGTCTGCATAATTATGAAAGATGAGAAGAAAAGCCCCAATGAGCCTTTTAAGAGGAAGGTATAACCTTTCTCTGAGTTCATCTGGAGAGAAACAACTTCTCAGAAGAAGAAGGAAGACTTGCATGTGAACGTCACTCTAGCGGATTTCAAATAGAGACCATTACAATATGGGGGATAACTTGTGGTCACTTCAAACACAAGAAACAATAAAGATGTGGGTGAACACGAGAGAAGACTATTTTCTCAGAAAACAGGCAGACCACCTTAGACGATTCCGCAAAGTCTAATATTAGGGCAAGTGGTCAACGTATTCCCTGGGACAAAATCGTGGGGTCTAGGGGCATGAAACACTAGAAACACTCAAGACTTCGAGCTGCAGTGGATTGGCCTCTGGAAAATCAGAGACCTCCATGCTCTCTCACTCACATGACAGAAGCCCCACCCTAGAGAGACTCCAGCTGGTGAACCCCCAGTTTCTTATAGCAAAGAGCCAAGAGACTTAGGATGTAGTCACCTCATGGAGAAAGCTGGAGAGCACTTTCAATGCAGGTACAGTAATGGTTGAGATGGCATCTTGCTGGAACCCCGGCAACTCCCATTTTAAAATCTTGATTAATCAAGATTTCCAAGGAAAAACATCCTCTGAATAGCAACCCAAAGTAAGAGAATTTGGAGACTGCTGCCAGCGAGGTTGTTTCTAGACCCCAATATTGCTTTATTTATGCCACTACCAATTTTATTTCAGGGGAGAAAAAGACCCTTGAGTGATTAATTCATCCCGCACAGGTCCCCGATTCGCACGTGGGAGCAGGTTCTTTCTCTCACGTCACCATCCTGCTCATCTCTTCAACCTAAGAGTCTTTGCGAAGACCATATGTGGTCGGTAAGATTTCTTTGACCCAATGCCTGGAATGAATCGATGCTGTGAAAAGCTAGCAGCAAAGAATGAAGAAAAGGAAAATGCATTGCTCTGACTAGTGACTGCGTTAGGTATCCATCCATCTTCACATTTGGCTTGGTGTGCCCTTCATTGCTGGCTTGCACTGGGCACTGGAGGCGGGATTAACGCTGCCTTGATGCAGTGAAGTGATTATATACAATGGTGGGTGCTCTCCTGTAAACCAGAGTGTTTCTGGGAGCTCTGCTAGAGCTTTAAGCAAGGCTTGCCCTTTGGATCCATGACGTGCAGCTGTCGGAATGGTGGATCATGAGGGGGGATAAAGCTAATGTCTGGGAGGTTACTCGGTGACTGCTTCAGGAATGAAGAAGATGCCCATGAGTGTCTGTACCAAAGAAGAAACTACATTGAAGGACACAGCAACAAACAGTCCACGACCATGATCGCACCTCTGGGCCTCAGAGATGGGTATGAAGAGAGGAGAGGCAGAAGCAGTTGAGAGTGATACGTAGGTATGGCCTGGGCACATGGGTACCACCCGGTGAAAGAGTAAGTAGAAGATGCTAGCTAAGGGCTGATTGGCATCATTGTGTAAGCCTTGTTGCAGGTAACCCTTTATGGAGACATCTAAATTTCCAAATGAGATCCCATTATAATTGGCATGGATTTCAGGTGACCTCAAATTATAGACGATGTTACTGCACCTATGTTCATATATATATGAGTAACAACACCGCTTTTCTAAACAATGGACAACTCTCAGGAGTGGGTGATTCATGAACGTCAATTATCACATTCCTCAAATAGACTAAGAAACCGCTGCCCCAAGGGAATCTCTCCGGAGCATACATCGGGCTAACATCTGCCTTCCATCAATCTGGCATCAGAGAACCAGGACCTCATCCAAGAGGGGGGTGTGTCTTCCACTGTCTTCTTTATTTCTCGCCTGTGCCCAAAAAGCAGCTCAAAGACTCTTGCGTGTGGACTTGCACTGGTGGAAGCACAGGGGAAATGACAAGTATTTTGGCTGTTGCTCAAGGCGGAGGGGCAGGAGAGTCTATGCAAAGAGAAAGCTGTGTGGGGGGAGTCCTCAGGGGTCAGGCTGGGAATGAAGTTCTTCAGTGTTCCGCAGGAGTTTTCTCTCTTAGCCAGGAAACAAAGGGACTTGGAGGTTATTGTGGGGAGCAGAAGCCAACTCAGGGAGCTGCTGGAGACTATCTGGGGGAACGCTGTGAGGAGGGGTGGGTGAAAGTTCACCACTCCCTCCACACTTGATGCTGTAGAGTTCACTTTGATTTCCAGAAACAACTGTGTTAATTAGCAGAGCCCCCTTTAAACTTAGATGATTTGCTGTTGCTTTTGTGACGCTGGAGTGTGAGCCTAGGGCCTCGTGGATGCTAGGCAAGCGAGTGTTCTTCTTCTGAGCTAGACTCTAACCTTGTTTTTACCAGTTAATATTCAGTATCATTGTGGGAATGTGTATGGGAGGGCATGCGAGTCTGTTCATGGATTTGTGTAAACATGAGGTCAGCCTTAGCTAGCTGCTCCTCAGGAGTTGTCCACCTGAGAGCGGATCTCTCACTGGGACCTGGGGCTCACAGAGAGGCTAAACTAGAGGCCAGTGAGAACAGACATCTGCCTGTCTCTGACTCCCTGGTCCTGGGAAGAGAAGCGAGAGCCACCACACCTAGGTCCCTATGTGGGCACTGGGTACCGGACTAAAGTCCTCATGGTCACACAGCCAACTCTTTCTACACCTCCCCAGCTCCCCTTTTTAAAATTTTTGGCATAGGGTCTCACTAGCCTGGATTTGTTAACCCCCTGCCTTAGCCTTTCCTGTAGTTGAGAATACAAGCCTGTCCCACCAGGCTTCCTTAGTTTGAAGCATCCTTCTTACTTGTAAGACAGTTGGTGGGTTGGCAGTAGCTGTTGATTTTGCAATCTTCATTCAAGTTTTCTTAATTTGCCTTGAAAAAAAAATCACTACTCTTACTTTCCAACATTGTTGTCTAACATGCAATTGCGCTGACATCAAGGACTTACCACGGAGCCACTCTGGAGGTCCACAAAACTACCTTCCTCATCCCCGGTACCGTTGGATAGGGTGGTACTCTTGAGAGAAGTATCATCTGGCTAAACGGAGAAACAAAACAGTCACTCTTATTCAGAATTACTTCCAGTGAGTTTGTGCATTCCGCTGGCGACAGGGATGTGCGACAGATGTGAGATTATGACTGTCTGGGTCTGGACAGCTGTGTACGGCCATTAGTGATGCACTACTGTGAGACCCTGAACACCAAGCCCTCTGCTAGATGCTGGCTTCTGCGACAGACACTCTACCACCTGCCACGTACTCTGCCTAACACTCTCTTGGCTTATTTCTAGGGCGCTAGGTATTAAATAAAACACTTCATTTTCAGGCTCAAGTGACGCTAAGAGGATCATATGGCAAATGTGGGCAATAAGGCATAAGTAAGCGTAATCTTACTCAAAGAGTTTCTGGCAAAACTAAGGTCTTCCTGATCAACAGGAAGAGGATCAGACATGGCGGTGCAAGGTTATAACCCAGCACTGATGAGACTGAGTCAGGATGATTGTGAATTGTATAACAGCCTGGGCCGCAAAGGAAGATGGGTTCTGAAAGGCAAACTAGATATGTGTAATCCCCATCCTCCTATGATAAGACCACAGGTGACAGCATGGGGCCGCCAAGTTCTGTGTCCACTAAGAATGGTGGGTAAACTAAGGCCCAAAGATGTAAGGGTGGCAGCCACTGAGGATCAAATCTGGCCATGTCCATGTGTCTCATGTGTATGTATTATCAGACCTGAGCTGCTCATGTTAAGTCAAGTAGATGAAAACCACGTTGGTTTTGTTTTTGATTTGTTTTGAAATTATATCACTTTTTTTTGTAGAATTAATCAGCAATAGTACCGTATATATTTTTCACTGGTAAAGCTAGAAAGAGGAGAATCGAAGTTTGTTTGATATAGTGTGCAACTGTATATTTTCAGTATAACTACTGAAAATGTGAATTTTCTTGACTAAAGATATAAAATTGAATATATTTGAGAAGTAAAAAACCAGAATATTTTGTCTTTTATAATTCCACTCTTGATCATTTCCCTTGATCATATTTCCCCCATATGACCTAAATTCTTTAAAAATGAACAAGAGGTAGATGCGGCAGTATAGTCAGGGGACCCCAGCACTTAGTGGGTGGAGGTAGAAAGATGAAGAGTTCGAGTTCAACCTCAGCTACTTAGAGTTTGAAGCTAGCCTGAGCTATATGAGACCTTGCTGCTCATAAATAAATAAGTAAATCAGATGATAGATAGATATGTAGATATATATCATCTATCTATCTGCCAATCTTTCTATTATATCTATCTTTCATCTATCTATCTTTCATCCATCTATCTATCTATTTATCCATCCATCCATCCATCCATCCATCCATCCATCCATCCATCCATCCATCCACTCATTTCCCTCTGTCCTGAGCGCAAGCCTGCCTCCGCAGAAGTGAAACTGCACGACCCGCCCTCTGCCATTTCCCAAGTGCACTCTGCAGCCCTTCGCTGTATTGCAGCGTCTCAGCTAGTGTTCACATTCAGAATTGTAGTGTGCGCATTTGTAAGCAGGTCTATTATTAATCTAACTGATTAACTCTGCCTTTGTCATTTTGATCTCCTTAACCTTTCGTCAGGGTGCTAAGAAGAAAGCAGAAGAAACTGTGTCCTCTCTGTAATCAAACAATTCTTTACTATTTTAAAGAAACAACTGGAATACAAGAACTGGCTGAACAAAGTTAATCAAGGTGCCAAATAACAACCGTCGACCTCTCCCCTCACCCAAATCACTACACATGGCAGATTTTACAGGAAACCAATTTTCCACAGCCCTGGAATTCAGCAAAAAAATTCCACAATAGAACAATTGACAGCAATTACTAGATAGAAAACAAACAGTAAGAGGAATAAGAGGGATGGAAAGATGGACTAGTAGTTAAGAGCATTGGCGGCTCATTCAGAGGATAGGGTTCAATTCCCAGCACCCACATGGTGGCTCACAAACACCTGTAACTCCAGTCCTAAGGAATCTGATGCCCTCTTTTGGACTCCCAGGCCACCAGGCACACACGTGGTACACAAACATACATTGTAGGCAAGCACTCTTACACACAAAATAAAATTAAAACATAATTAAGTAGCATAAGACAGAATTCCTACAAAAAGACAAGAAAAACAAGTTAATAATAAAAGGGTAAACAAAGCAGGGGTGATGCAGGCAAATATTTAAACTTGGGTGAAAACACAGACACTAAGCTGATTTCTCCCTTAAATACGGACAGTTCTTAAATGTAACCCTAGGAAAACAGAAAGCATACCGAGTCTAAATAAAATAGACTCAGTACCGTAGGGTAAGTGGGCTACTTGCACAAGAGAGGTGTCAGAGACGTCACAGGGAAAGATACGTGAGAGAGAAACAGTGACCTAGCTTTTCGGGAAATAGGACAGCATCTTCCTCTCTCTGATTCTGTACTGGGGAGAGGGCTTGTTTGCTCCACCCGCCCCCTCTACACACCTTAAAGCTAAGTGCTGTGAACACAAACAATTCTGCCTCTGGAGAAACTGAATCTACAGAGGAAACATACGACAATTTCCTACAGTGCTGAGGAGAGTGGGCCGAGGGCGCAGGGGTCTGGGAAGGAGACAGAAAGACACCCTAGGACCACACACTCAACCAGAGGTGCTCCAATCACTGGAAGCTCAACCCCAGGACTCTAGCTGCCACCCAGTGGGAGTGTTCCAATTCCCTCAGCAGAGGGTGCTCAGCCAGGGGTAAATCCTTTTCTGCTTGCGCCACTGAGCAAGCCACTCCATCAAAGTTAATATGTTCTCCACACAAAATATTTACCTTTGGAAAATTCTGGGAAAACATTAAATATTTATATCTTAGTAGACACTTAGGATGCTGAAGAAATGTTTATATTGAGGTCAGTAATTTTGTTTTCTCGTGTGAGCTCACCCACAAACACCAAGAACTAACTGACAGCATCCTCCACACAGGACACACACACACACAAATCTATTCTGGTTATTACTTCTGAATGTAGTTTTTTGTTTTTTGGGTTTTTTTTTAAAGATTTATTTATTATGTATATAGTGTTATATATGCCTACAGGCCAGAAGAGGACACCAGATCTCATCTTGGATGGTTGTGAGCCACCATGTGGTTGCTGGGAATTGAACTCAGAACCTTTGGAAGAGCAGCCAGTGCTCTTAATCTCTGAGCCATCTCTCAAGCCCTGAATGTAGTATTTTTGAAGATAGGATTTCACTCTCCTGGATTTATCTATGAAATTAGTCCCTGCTGAGAGCAGCAATGTGTACTGATGCTGTTTGTGGTTGGTGCTTGGCAACCATTGAAACTGTGTGGGCTCTTGACTCAAGAGAAACAAGGATGCACACCCTTTAGCTACATGTTGCTGTGGCGTATTGCTCACAGCAGCCTGAACTGTAAGCAATCCAAACATCTATCGACAGGTGAACAGAGATGGCAACAGGGGGCACAATTATAAAATGGACTCTGATCTGCCCGTAGGTCTTAAAATTATAGTTATGAGTAAAGGCAAATGCTAAAGCAGCCTAGTGTTTAAAATTCCACATAAACGGAGATGGAGACAAGCAAAGGTGTTAATCACAGCACGATTTGCCTCTGAAGGAAAGAAGGGTTGTCCACTGACAAGGACAGGGAGGCGTTCAGCGGTGAGGGCCATTTTCTGGGAAGCACATTTGTTAAAACTAGTTGAATGAGATGCCTAAAGTGTGGTGTGTTATTTGTAAATTATGCCCCAGCTTCAAGAAGGCATAAAAAGAACTTGTATCCTCAATGCTTTAAACTGTTGCTTTGGCTTAGAATGCATCGCTATAACACTGGACATATAAATTTAAAAAGAAATTTTTCTTTAGGAATAAGAGTATGTTTTCTGAAATACACACAGAGTTGGGAAGCTAAATAAAAATTGTAATAATTTGAAACACAGTGTTGAAAAAATTTAGAATACGTGGCAAAGAAACTAATGCAAAATTTGGCAAAGAGTGAAATATGATTAAAGCAAAGCAACAACCATGTAATTTGTGTGCTAGGAGATGGACCACAAGGATTGAGGAGAAAGGTTAACTCAAGATACAATGGAAGAAAATCTCTCGAAACTGAACAGAGGCGGGAAAGACTCACGAAGGCTGATCAGAATGAATGAAATAGAACAGAGGTCTTTGTCAAAGTTCAGAATCCAGAAAAAAAAATGAAATATTTTTCATAATATCCAAGAAATAAAACAAAAAGTTTAAATAAGAAACCCAGATAACTTATTTTTAAGGGAATAGAGTCTAAGCAAGTACAGGGGAGAAAATCCTTATAACCTAGTAAGGGTATTATAGACTGACCACAGAAAATAAGAAAAATTCCTCTGTGCAGGTAGGTTTTCTAGGGAAAGTGAGGCTTTATGTTGAATACAGACAGCCAGGAGGCTGCTGCTCCTGGGGAAACATCAGCTTGGTTTCCTAACCACAGGGCCGGGGCAGAGACTCAACCTACCAGTTGAGGGGCATCACGGAGAGGCAGTCAGTTAGTCCCCAGGCTAAAGTCACCCTTGTGCTGTTTGTAATTGCACCGGCTTTGATTTTTTTCATCATCAGTCTCTTTAATCTGTGATTAAAACAAACTCCTACTTGTTTAAACCAAGGTTCCTGAGATTTCCTTTCCTAGGAAACACAGATGCAACCGATGCCTCTCAACAGATGGCACGATTGTATTTTGCCATGAATTATAAAACAATGGCAAGTGTTGAGTTTGATTTTCCAGTTAAGACACTGGCAGTAAACTAGATTGACTGCTTCGCCTTTTAAATAAACTAGCATCTCCAATGAATATTTCATCTCTGTCGACTGAATACAAGAAAAATACCCTCATTTATCTCTGTGGGACGTGACTGGTAGACTAGGATTTTGACGATAGCGGTTGGAGTGTAAATCCTTGTAAGTACCAAACTTAGTGCCATTTGTCACTCAGAGTCAAAGATCAGCCAAGTGCAATTCATGAACAGCCAGCCATTCATACATACATTGTAAGCAACGTACTGCAGGGTAAATATCTGTGCTAGTACTAAGACCGCAAGACTTCTATGTACTTTAACCAGTGGATTGAGATACAGCTGATTTATAATTACCTATATAACTAAACTCAAACACAGAATATGTACTAAGCATATAATTTGATGAAATTAATTTAATAAGTTTTGATCAAATTAGCTCCTATGGAATTAGTCATTACTACAGTCAAGATGATGAACGCCACCAGCGTCCCAAAATAATGCTCATACCCTTTAGAGAATCTATATCCCTAGGGAAATCTATCCTTCCCTCCTTTCCTTTATCTCAACTTTCCAGGAAATCATCATGACTTCCCCAGGAAGTCTCCGTCACTGTGGGTTAGGTCATATTTTTGTATTTTTACATTAACTGAATGTTTTGCCTGGCTTCTTTCACGTGGTACTAGTGGGAGACCCATCCATGCCGTGGATGAGTGGCAAGGAAAGATCCAGGAAGCCACCAATGGAGGCACAGTTCTTTCTGCTTCCCAGTCATGGAGCCCTGGCTACTGCCCTAGTCTTCCTTTAGTCTTCCCTCTTGGGTGTGAGGGGAGGGCAGGACGGATTGCAGGAGATGGTGGAGAACAGGAAACGGAGGGGAATGAGAAAACCCAAAGACAATTCAATCACCGCGTTCCTGAGTCATGTGTCTGTTTCATCGAACACGCAGTCAATTACATGTTCACCTGTTAAACTTGGCTCATTTGCTGCTGACTAGTTTTCTTAGGAACTCATGGAAAGTAGTCAGGTGTGCTGACAGACGTGGCTGTCCAACCACCTCAGCCACACTGCCCGAGTCTAAAGTCTGGCATGACTGTCTCGAAGAAATGGCGTCATCCTAGTCCCCATGCACACTTTTCCATTACTCACCAGAGGGCCACTTGTTTTGGTAACTCCTGGCGGTTCTTTTTCTTCCTTGGTGCCGTCCAACTGAGTAGCACGGTCACAAGACTCACTGGACTAAGGAAAACAAACAAATTCACTTTCCTTCGGCTCATCACTGCAAACATGGCCATGTATCGCACTAAACAAATGTGTGATTTATAAAGTTACACAAAGACACACAGAGTTCATGGCTGCTTGTGTGTTGATACAGCACTTACCCATTCATTGACAATCATAATACACACCTTGGGCTATAATAGAATTATTTCACAGCTAGCTGCATGCCTACATCCTCGTTTCTTCCTTGAGTGTATGAACATCATGATTTGCTCTATGATCCTACATGTCCAACTAAAGACTCAGTGTTACCGGCAATGATTGCATGTAGCAGGAAGTATACTCTGGGGACATGGATGTGTTTCCTGGGGTGTCATACATCCTCTGAATACCATGCATTCACCTCAATGCTGAGGAGAGCAGAATGGAAAGATGAGAGTTGGCAGATTCATGCCTGGCTGTCATGGCACCGTTGGCCTTTCAACTATGAGTCCCTCATGCAAAGGGTAAGCCTTTACCCCTTTTCCCCTCTTTTTAAATTTTTAATACAATTTTTTCTCATTTTACATAGCTATCCCTGTCTCTACTCCCTTCCCTCCTCTCTCTTCCTCCATCCCCACTCTTCCACCTTCCCATCCACGCCTCAGAAAGGGTAAGGCTTCCCATGGGGAGTCAACAGAGTCTGACACTTCACTTCTATCCAAGACCAAGGCCCTCCCCTCATATGTAGGCTGAGCAAGGCATCCCTCCAAAGAGAATGTGCTTCTAGATGCCAGTTCAAGCACTCAGAATAAATCCTGCTCCCACTTCCGTGGCCTCACAGGCTGTCCAAGCCTCACAACTGTCCCCCACATTCACTGGACCTAGTTTGGTCCTATGCAGGTTCCCCTGCTATCAGTCTAGAGTCAGTGAGCTCTGACTAGCTCAGGTCAGCTGTTTCTGTGGGTATCACCATTATGGTCATGACCCCTTTGCTCATATCATCGCTCCTCCCTCTCTTGGGCTGGTGTCAGGTAGCTCAGCCCAGTGCTTCAATGTAGATCTCTGCATCTGCTTCCATCAGTTGCTGACTGAAGGTTCTATGATGCCAATTAAGGTAGTCATCAGTCTGATTGCAGGGGAAGGCCAATTTAGGTGTCCTCTCCACTGTTGCTTAGAGTCTTAGCTGAGGTCATCCTTGAGGATTCCTGGGATTTTCCCTGGTGCTAGGTTTCCTGATAGTACTTTAAAGGCTCCCTCAATCTCTCAAGGATAACAACAGTCTAGAGTCCACGACCCCAGAGAAATTAGGAAACAAGGAGAACCCTAAGAGAGACATGCACGGATACCCCTGGGAAGGGGAAACAGACAAGATCTCCTGCGAAAATTGGGGGGGGGG
>NW_004949118.1:3842550-3846919 GCF_000317375.1 Microtus ochrogaster | reverse complement strand
GAGAGAGGAGAGGAGAAGGGGAGGGAGGAGGAGAACACGAGGGAAGGAGAGGCTCAGAAACGGGGAAGGACAATGAGGGAGAGAAAGGAAAGAGATGTCTTGATTGAGGGAGCCATTAAAAGCCTTTACTCTCTAAGGATGCAGCTGACCGATAAAAACACACTGCCTTCAAACTGGGCTTACAGAAAATGTGTGATATTTGTCTTTTTGAGTCTGGACTATTTCACATCACAGAACAATCGTCATCTTCCATCTGTTTCCTGTAAAGGACACAATTCTATGTCTTTATGGCTGAATAAAACCTCATGTATATAGTAATAAATAAATAACTGACTTATATCTGCATTCCACAATGGTTTATATGTTCATGTCAAAGAGGTCAGTCACATATATATACATTTATATATATATACACACAATTAAGAAATCAGTATTAGACTGAGGACTGCATAAACTCATAGTACTGAGCCAAATATTCTGTCCCCACCCACCAGATACTGGAAACTCTCCAGTTTTCATGACGTCTGAAGTGCTGGGAGCCAAGTGTTCTGTTTGAGTTGGACAGAGCCACAGACCTCACATATACGGTCTAAGATTCAACAACATTTCCCTTAAGGACACCATACCAGTAAGATGCAAATGCCGATTCTCTGATTGAATCGGCTTTCTGAAACATCAAACATACTAGACATTATAGAATCTCAAGCCACTCTGTAGACTCTTAGGAAATGCCATTTTCGTAAGCCTTCTCCAAAGCATATACAGTAGGTACATAAAAAAAGCACCGGTTTGTAAATGGCAGCTGCTGAAGAAAGCAGAGGGAGCTCTGGTCAGGGTGAAGTGTGAGCACACATACATGCATACATATACACATACCACACACACACATACACATATACACACATACATACATATACATATTCACACAACAAACACACAACACACACACATATATGCACATAATACATACACAACACATTCACCCATACAACACACATATACATATACACATACATACAACACACATTCACACATACATACACATATATATATATACACACACACAAAACACACCTACACACATATACATATACAAACACCACACATACATGCCACACACATACACACAACACACATACACATATACAAACAACACACATATACACACACATAACACACATACACACATACAGACACACCCATGCCAAACCTGGTCACTGGTAATAAGATACTTTTATGAGCACATGATGGTCTGCAGAGGCAGGGGGATCCGGAGCTCAAGGCCACCGTTGCTGAGTTTGAGGCCAGACTGGGCTTTGGGAAACCCTGCCTCCAAAACAAAATAACAGAACCCAAATGGCGCTGGGATCATCACAGTGGTCCACCAACACTCAGAAACAGATAGAAATTCCTGGAAAACTAGTTGGTAATGTTCCATGCATCCTGAGTCTAAGAATAACATAACACAACATTGCTTTCAAGCAAAAGAGAAATCCATAAAAATCAAACAACGAAACAAGCCCGGAGTGAAGAGTAGGAAGGGCAACTGGGCACTCACAGGGTGATTGACAGCAGAGAGGCCACCTCGTAACCTGTTGCCAGCCCTGAGGTACGAGCAGAAGCCCACAGCCCAGAGGCACCCAAGTCAAGCATGCTGACTTCCTTGGTGGCTCGGGTGTCCCAGCTAAGGACAGAGCAGACAGCACTACTAGGTCACTCTAAAATTCTAAGAAAAACATGAAAGGGAGAATAAAAGCAAAATACTAGTTTATGTGGGATGGGAAGAAATTAAATCATTTTCTCTTCCCTCTCAGCACAACTGTCCCATGGTTGGCCAACTCTCTCAAAGAGCATTTGTTGGAACTTAGTCCCCAACACAGTAGTATTGAAGTGACACCTCAAAAAGCTGTGCAGGACCTTGACGCTCTTATTCCAGGAGGGGGACTGGTACTCTGAGAGTGGGTTCCTCAAGAAAGGAGGCATGTGTCCTCTGCAGCTTCTCCTGTCTCACTTCCCTACCCCGGACGACAGAGCACGAAAGTCTTCACCAGCTGCTCGGCCAGTCCTTCTTCGCGGCCCTTCAGCTTTGGTAATGCTCCTTCCACCCTCGAAAGTTGAGAGAAATAAATCTCTGTTCTATACACATGGCCCAGGGTGTGGGCATCCCTTTCTAACAGTATAAAATGGTAAAAATCGAAGAAGATATGGTTACCGGTTCTGACGAAAACAGATTGAGAGAAAAGCCGTTGATAAGGGTTTAGTAATTTCCGAGAGATTCGGAGGCCACCACAGCCTCACATTCGGAGCCATTGCCACAAATGAATAAACAGAAAGAAGTAAAACTTGAGATACCATTTTCAGTTAACAGCATGACTGGTAAATTTTAAAATCAACATGAACAGGGAAAAAAAATTTTTTTTCCCCAACGAGTGACACTAGGTCCATCAGGCACATTCCAGGGGAAGGCCCATGCTCAAGAGGAGGTGGTCAACACAAGTCAGACTACGTGTTTTCAGGGACTTTTTCTTATGCTTGTGTTTTTGTTTTTGAGAGAGAAAAAAAAAAAACATGAGTTAGGTCTGGGGAAGTCTGAGAAGAGCTGGTGGGAAGGAAAGAATATGATAAAACGTATGAAATTCATCAAAGAATAAGTAAAATACAAACAAACCCATGGGTGCTATAATCATTCATTGCAAAAATTAGAATTAGGAAGCTGGCAAATGATCGAGATCTAATCTACTAGCATGCAAGACAAACAAAAAGGCACTGAAAGTACAAGACATAATTCAAGAAAAATGTAATTTTGATCCAAGTGCAGAAAAGGAGAAATAATGAAAATGTTTAGAATTCACAGAAGTCTTTTGCAAAAACTCAAAGCTGACTATTAACAGAATGAAAATGATAGTTTGGTGTCCCAGCAATAAATACAAACTTCTGAAGTTTGTAGAAATATGTAAATGAAGGTGGGACATAAATAATGGAATCAAACATCGTGAGCCATAAAATTCCTGAAATTTAAATTGAGCGCCAACCCACAAATTCCTGAAGGATATCAATTTTAGCACTTTCATAATCATTGGCTGGAGGAGGAGACCTGGTCAGGCGTCCTCATCAACTTGGACCATGAAGCCAATATGGACAAGTTCAACAGAACCACCATATACGGGCTGCCCATACATGCTTCAGCATTGCCAGGGCAGAAATTTCATTCTTTGTGGGTTTTTTTTTTTTTCCCAAGACAGTGGTGGGTTTGAAGCAATGCAGCCAGGAGGGCCTGCGGTGTTAGAGTGGAAGAGTGTGACCGGTGCCTCCCTTAGTCCTGCTTTAGCGCAACGGCCTGAGGGGACCGGAGTATCCAGCTGGAAATCCACTGGAAGGAGCTTGATCTGGAATCACTTCCTTACACTAATGTTATATAGTAAAAAAACAAAGAGGAAGAAAGAAATGAGCATAGCTTAGCGGAGTCAGAGCAGGAAGAGCAGAGAAGGGTAAACACCAGAGTGCTAATGTCCTTCTTGGGCTGACACGCTCATGTCACAGACGGTCTACTCAACGGACAGCGGTTATCGCCCAGCTACTGGGAAAAACTAAAGTGCTTGGGGACAGCAAAGGGGACTTGGGTGTCCTGGCTGGGTGTGGGCTGTGGAAGACTTCCCGCACAGAGGGCGTAATAGAGAGCTTGCTGCCAACCTGACTGACTTATAGCAGGGAGGGCTTGACACTTCTGTGAGAAATAGAATCAAACTGGAAAAAAATTAGGGACAATTTTACAAAATAGTACTGCTTCCAGTACCAGCTGACTGCACTGCCCTCCAGACCTCAGCTGACAAATGAATTCAGAGCAGCCAGAACCCAACTGGACACATGCAGACCACACAACAGAGCACTCAATGGGACCAAGAGCCAGCCACAAGTCAGTGCCAGATGTACCAGCTCTCATCAAATACTGAACAACAGTAGGTCCTACAGACCTCAGCACCACCATCAGTCTTCAGAGGACCAAGGCGGGGTCGGTCTAAGGGAAGAGAGTCATCTCCCTGTGTCAGGAAGGGGTGGAGAACAGACAGACAGACATGAGAGCAGAAAGACAGACATGAGAGCAGTCAGACGTGAGAGCAGACAGACAGATAGACATGCTCTGCAGCATCGCAGTTGGTGGAGAGCAGACAGACAGACATGAGAGCAGACAGACATGAGAGCAGAAAGACAGACATGAGAGCAGACAGACAGACATAAGAGCAGACAGACAGACATAAGAGCAGAAAGACAGACAGACATGCTCTGCAGCATCGCAGTTGGTGGAGAGCAGAAAGACAGACATGAGAGCAGACAGACAGACATGAGAGCAGACAGACAGACATGAGAGCAG
>NW_004949118.1:3830670-3842416 GCF_000317375.1 Microtus ochrogaster | reverse complement strand
CATTGCGTCTGCCTGGGAGAGGGGAGCATGGCCTCTGCTCCAGAGAGCAGAGCTGTCGAGTCTGCCCCCGAGAGAGGGGAGCATGGTGTCTCTCTGAGCTCACTTCCTCTTCCTCCCAGCATTCTGTTCTGTTTATTCCTCCCACCTACGTTTTAACCTATCAGGGCCAAGCAGTTTCTTTATTGCTTAACCAATGAAATCAACAGATTGCTATATGATACTCCCCACATCAGTCTGCCTGATGGCCTTTAAAAAATGACTTCTTCAAACCTCCTGACACTATTCCCCTTTACTTGACCCATGGACCATTTTTCCCCACCTGGGGACCACTGATATAATTTCTTTATCCATATTTGCACCCCAAACTTTTTATAAAAATGAATTGGTATGCAACAAAAATCATTTGGATACTAAGAAAAACTAAAGTGCATTTTAGCACAGAAATGAGCTCTCCCTTCAAACTGTGCATCCATCATGGGTCGTGAGTTTCATCTGAGTACTCACAGAGACTGAGGGAGACATCGATGGCTATGACTACATATATACTCAGCATTGCATTGAGCCTTGCGCCCATCAATACTGAGATCAGATTAAATTCTAGGGATGAAAACGTGCATTTTTCTTTGTAGAAGGCACTGCCAACTATTTTCCTATCCCCAGCCTGCGGTCTTCATTAACAGTATCTTGATCCCTCACCCCCAGGGAGTTCTATACCTAACAAAAACCAAAACACGAGCATCTTTGAAGCTAACGATGATATGGTCCTGAGCCACGAGGTAACGGGAACTCTCCCAAGAAGGATTTCCAGGAAAGTGAGTCTGGAATGATAGGGCCTTTGATGCCATTCCAGAATATGGAGCCTGCAGTGGGCCCGTTGGACTCGTCAGTAAATCGATGAGGCTGTATGTGGATGATACACAGGAACGCAAAAGGAAGCTGGGTTCCTGGCAAGAAAGAACCATCTACTTGAGCGCTGCCTTCAAAGAGGAAAAACTCCTATTAGTACAACTCGCCATTTCCTGTGCTTCTGTTCTGTGCAGTCAAGGGTACACATAAATTATATACAACACAATACATAAAAGCACCCCCCATGACTGTATCTGCACAGTCACTTGTCAGTGAGGTACACCTTTTGCTAAATACTTACCAATTATGAAACCGGGTGTTAATTAGATCAGTTGTTCCCCCAATTAAATGAATGTTTACTCATGTCTTCCAAACCCTGGAGCAATGCCTTTGGGTACAGACCATGTGTTAAGCACTCTGACCCTGGCTTAGCACTTTCGACTTAGCATGCCATGGCTAAGGCAAGATCCAAACACTCCGCTCCCTCACTACCGGACACCACTGGAAAACTAATTCGCAGGTTATTTAGTGAAATCATAAAATGTCTTTGGGTTCATAAAAATAGTTATTCCTCAGCCTGACAGACCATATTTTCTGTTTCCAGCGAAGATTATATATTTCCTTGAAAACGAGGAGAGGAAAAAAAAGCACATTAACCTAGAAAGGAGCTAGTCAATCCAGACAAGAAAATTCCATCAAGTGAACAAAATGCACACACTACTGTCTCCCTCCCCTACCAATCAAACTGAGCGACAGAAGATATAGCATCATTTAAAAGGCTTAGCTCTGGAAGGTACTCAACATTTTACTAGCAGAAAAGAAGTTATCGGGAGTTCCTGGGAGATTAAAACTCAAAAATGGGTTGGTAAGGCCTCGGCCTGGGAAAAGGCACAAAAGAAAACCGAGGAGTTAAATGCTTAGTCCCCGAGCCACAAAAATGGCTCAATAGTGTAGAAAAATCGTCAGCCTGGGGAAAGGTACGAGTGACAATAAGCAGGAGTTAAGTGCTTGGTCCCCAAGCCTCCACATTCAGAGAGAAACGGAAAAGTTTGGAAATGCAGCCCAGCTCAAAAAAGTGACAAGCGGCTGAAAAACATTTTTCTTGGTAAAAGGGCAAGGCAGAGTCTTTCCTTGAGTGAAGGCTGAAGGACAGACTCCGGGTGCCACAGTGACCTTCACTGGCTGCTTGGTGGCTGTTCGGAGGAGGAAGTAGTGGTCTGGGACTGCAGGGTGGGTGGCTGAACTATACCTCAGCCGGGACTTTTGGATGATAAGGACAAGAGTAGGAAAGGGGAAGTTTGCTTTGCCTGGAAAGGAAATAGAGTTCTTGGGGAATCCTGTCGCTCAGTCATCAACTGTCACATGTCTCAAAGCAAAATGTGGCAGGTGAGACACACTTGTCTACCCACGGACCCCAAATCCTTTTCATAGCAGACTTTTGGTGTTGAAGCGGGTCCATACAACTGCATGAGAAGCACACAGAAACCAACTAAAGAAATCACAAGCAATCAATCTGGTCTCCCCTGAAGAAATATATATCAACAGCCAGGGATGAGAAATCAATTTAACGATAACAATGGGAAGAGAAAACAATGACTCTAAAAATAAGTCCATCACCGGAAGGAAACTGCTCACAGAAAGGAGCAGGCAGTGGGAGGTTAGGCTTGTGCTGTCTTCAGAGTGCGAGATGGTGTTTGCAGCCAAGAAGCAAGAATAGTGCAGCTGGGCACAGACAGCAAGGGTGGGGATGCTTCCCTGACATGTCTGAGCCCTGGGTTTAATCCCTGCACACAAAATCAACAATACCAATGGACAAATTATTAGAATAAAAGAGAAATCAAAGGAAGGAAAGACAGCTATAAACTGGTAAGTATTAAATTCTGAAAATTAACCCAAGTACAAATTCAACCATGGCCAAATTACTGACATTCGCAAATTGAGGTTCAAGGGATTTTTCAAGAATCTAAAGCAAACACATACAAATGAAACAAAACAAAACAAAAACCAAAACAAAACCCTGGAAATTAAAAGAGAAGAGTCAAGAGTCCCAGAGATCAGTCTGAGCCCAAGAACTACTCAACAGGGGCTCAGGAGACCATGCACCATGGGAAGGAATTTATAATAATTTAAATATTTCCTAGTGTTCAAAGTTTTCATTTAGTGCAGACAAGATGAATTTTGCAAAAAGGTCAAGCTGGTACAGTTTCAAACCCCAAGAATATAAATGACAATCAAACACTTCAACTTTTAGTCAATAAAGGAACAGGCCTGCCCTGACATAGGCATGGTACCCCACAGTGACTACTCAGGATGGATGGCTGGAGATTCCCTTGCAGTTCTGAGGGAAGGGGAATTTAAGCTGGAATTATATGAGAAAAATTTTTTTTGAAAAACTAACATAATTTGAGCGTCTGTATATCAAACTGTTGAATGCATGTTGTCACCTGTTGAATACACAGGTAAAATTATACATTTAAAATGAATACAGAATCTTCTTGTGAAGCCGAAAGGTTTAGGGACAGTAAGATGGCTTAGCAGGTGAGGGTGCCTGATGACTTGAATTCCCTTCTCAGGACCGAAATGGTAGGAGTAAAATCAATTTAACAGAGGAAGTTGTCCTCTGAGCTCTACAAGTACAGCAACACTGCAGTCCTCACATGTGCGTGCTCTCACACACACACACACACACACACACACACACACACACATACATACACACACATATACACACACATACACACACGCATACTCACACGTACACACACATGCACACATGCATGCATGCACACACACACAAACACACACACATATACACACACACGCATACTCACACGTACACACACATGCACACATGCATGCATACACACACACACAGGGGGTTATATAATTAAAAAGAAACTTACTAAGAAAGTGAAACGGAAAATTATAGGCAAATATTCAGTCAATTTTGGCAAACGACAACCAAAGAAAGATAATGATACGAGAGAAAAGAGGGAGAAAGGACCAAAGCGAGAAAAGAAAGGAGGAAGAAGAGGTGAGCGAGGGGGATGTGCAATCAGTGGCAGCAGAGGGAGGAAGGAAGGGAGGCAGAGAAAGAGGGGGAAGCAAACCAGGACAGATGTGGAGCAAGGAGAGAGGAGAATTGGTGTTTACTTGTTAAGCTAAGACAGGAAGTTTAAAAGGCCCAGGGCATTCCTTACAAGGTATTCACAAAAGATGCTGAAGTCTTTAGGGAAAAGATCAGACCTTATATAACAGAAACACGAGGTTCTTTTTCGAAGGCTAGGTTTACGTGGTTTTTACATGCCAGACAAGAAACACACACAATACAAGGCTATTTGGTTCTTCCTTTTGCCCGCAGCTACCCCACCTCTTACCTTAACCCTTATTCCCTCTTCACTCAGAAACTGGGCTGTAACTGAAGACTGAAGGCAAAGGCAGAGAGAAGGAAGGGTTCTGTCATCATTACCTCTTAACTGTCTGGTGTGTGTGTGCGTGTGTGCACACGTGTGCACGCACTGGGCTATATCCTCTGCCCTGCCTGGAAGCAGCAGTTTATAGCTGTTTGCACCCGAGAAAAACTTCAGTTTTTACACTTAAAGACCAAGGTACAAGCGTTCTCTTCATCTGTCCCTTCAGAGAGGGTCAGAATAAAAGAAGGGATTGGCCACAAAGCACCCCATACTTTACTGGTTTGTATTGTTAAAGAAATGCAATGTCCCAAGGGTACTGGGGACTTCGATGTCTAAGACCAAAGCCTAAAAGAAACAATTTAAAAGAGAAACCCTGATAAGTCCTCATGGTTTCAGTCCATTGTGGAATGAAAGGCATTGTGGGATAGCTCAGCTATGGTGGTAGGAACATTCCGCGGAGCCTGTTTAGCTCTTGACAAACCAGGAAGGGGTGGGTATAACCTTCAAAGGCATATCCCTAGTGACCTACTTCTACCAGCCAGGCCCCACTCCCAAAAGGTTCCTCAGACTCCCAACAGACTACACCAGGTGAAGAACAAGCTGATGTAGGAGGTTCTTCTGTCTATGTGTTGCTTTCATTGGTTGAATAAAGAAACTGCCTTGGCCTTTTGATAGGGCAGCCCTTAGGTGGGTGGAGTAGACAGAACAGAATGCTGGGAACAAGGCAGTGTGGCAGGTGCCATGAATCTCCTGCCTGAGACAGATGTAGATTAGAATCTTGCTGGTAATCCACAGTCACGTGGATTTAATAAAAATGGGTTAATCAAGATGTGAGAGTTAGCCAATAAGAGGCTAGAGCTAATGGGCCAGGCAGCAATTTAATTAGTACAATTTCAGGGGGTGTAAGCTAGCTGGGACAAAACAAGCAGCTTGCTCCTCCTACTACAACAAGCAGCCTAATAGGAACCAATGGAAAGCACTTCAGACACAGGATTCAGGGCAAGCCCATAGACCCTTTCTAACTCAGTTCGCTGGAGGAGAGCCCAAGCCTTTGCCTGAAGTAGCTGGTAAGAGATTTGACAAAGAAAGCAGGTAGGCACAGTTTTCAAGACTGTTGTACGATGACCCTGGGAACAGTAGAAAGGCAAGTTCTAGGGAACTGAATTTATCAGGACCAACTTTTCATTGGCAGGCATCTCGGCCAAGACATATGCGGCTGAACTCTTGGTTCCAAGGTGTAGAAGCCATCTTCCCCCCATTACTGCTAGAGAGAAACAATAATCCTTCCACCCAGAAAGATGCGGACTTCAACTAAGTCAAAAATTCAAATGTCACAGAACTCACAATGCTCAACAAGTCATAGTATAACAGGCAACATGACATTCTGCTGTTCAACACACACGCTCCAAGTCATATGTGATTGTTTAGATTTAGACTGATTAAGATTATACAAAATATCAAATTCAGCTAACTTGCTTGTTGCAAATATGATGGAGGCTGTCATATTAGAATAGAAACAAACCATTGCTATCATCTAGAAAGTTCTGTAAGATGGTATTATTCTATGATATTATCACAGACACATATATTAACTAGGTATATGCAAATTTCCTGGCAATATCCTTTATGATGACTATATCAAGGAAGAAAATACAAACAACCTGAGAAGACTGAATTTGGAGACATCATCCATGATCACTATCTATGGTGGTTTAAATAAGAATGTCCCCCATCGGTTCATATATTTGAAAACTTAGTTGCCAGGGAGTGGCACTGTTTGAGAAGGATTAGAAGGTGTGTCTTTGATGAAGTGGGTGTGACCTTGTTGGAGAAAATGTGTAGCTGGAAGTGGGTTTGAAGTTTCAATCCCCAAACTAGACCCACATATCTCTCTCACCCTTGGTATAGATGAAAGTTTCTGTCCTGCCCAGTCCCATAGCTGTTTGGTCCCAAACAAACACACAGAGGCTTATATTAATTATAAACTGTCTGGTCTATTATTCCAGCTTAATACTAACTATCTCTTATGACTTAAATTAGCCCACAATTCTTATCTATATTTATCCATGTAGCTTGGCACTTTTTCTCAGTAAGGCATTCTCATCTTGCTCCCTTGGCTTCTGGATGACAACCAACTTTCTGCCTTTCCTCTTCCCAGAATGCTCTTAGGCTGGCCTCCCCGCCTATACTTCCTTCCGGGATACTGGCCAATCAGCGTTTTATTAAACCCATATGAGTGATAAATCTTTACAATGTACAAGAGCATTATCCCACAGCACTTGGCCTGCAGACCAGTATATACCTCTCATCCACTGCTCCAGGGACAAGCGTGTGTCACGTTACCTGCCATGATGATAATGGACTAAACCACTCAAATTCTAAGTAAGCCCCCAATGGAAAGCTTTCTTTTGTAAGAGTTGCCTTGTCATGGGGTCTTTTCACAGCAATAGAAACCCTAACTAAGGCACTAGCTGACATTTTTGTTATCTTCAATTATATCATGACAGAAGCTGCACTGGAACAGAAGAGAACCCTAAATCAGATAGATGGATTGAATTGCCCCTCAGGCAGAATAGCACAGTGCCAAATTTCTTTTATTCTGTGTAATCATCAACCCAGAGTCCCATGAATCCTCTCTGGATAGCATCAGGGAAGGGATCGTGCACACGGAACTCATTGAATAAATACCTGCTGTGCCAAGCCACACTGTCAGGCAACTGTTAAATGGCTCAGTGAAGAGAAGGAAGAAGTGCACTGGAAGAACACCGCCAGTCTGACGTAGGTGGGGTGGGCGTGACTAATGGTGCCAGGAGGGAAACCGTGGCAACACAACTAAGGTGGACAGGTGGAACTCCAATCAGCCACTTCTCACAAGAACCGCAATACTTCCCTCTATTTGCAATCACTCATTTAATTGGTTCCCGTGTCTTCTAGTTTGATCAAAGTAAATTTTCTGAACCTAACGGCTATTCTACTCATTTCCCTACCCCCATTTAAAACGATCCACTTGGACTTGCTCACAAGGCCACAGGAATGTCCCTGAGACCCCTGTGCCCTCCACAGAATTTACATTCTAAAGGTTCACTCCACTATCAAGGAAGTTGCAGAGTAACTTCAACAGAGAAGAGAATAACCTTGGTGTGCAGGAAAATGCAGCCACGAAGAGGTTGACTGATTGGTCAGGCTCTGGTCTACAGGATGCAGCCTTGCTCTTGGCTCTAGCTCCCTCTGAGAGTTAGGATGGACCAGCCTCATCTGAGTGGTCAGGCTCTGGTCTACAGGATGCAGCCTTGCTCTTGGCTCTAGCTCCCTCTGAGAGTTAGGATGGACCAGCCTCATCTGAGTGGTCAGGCTCTGGTCTACAGGATGCAGCCTTGCTCTTGGCTCTAGCTCCCTCTGAGAGTTAGGATGGACCAGCCTCATCTGAGATGTTTCGCCACCTCTGCCACACCCTCCACCTAGAGATCAAAGCAAACTCCTTTGGGACTCAAACTTGCTACATACGGGAGATTCGCTGACTCCAAAGACGTCTCTCACATCCCTGACGGGTTGCTTGCTCTTCTTCCTCAGCGTCTGGGTATACGTGTTGTATCTCTTTTTCACGGCAGCTGCTTGGGTGCGAGTCAGCGTGGACAGGAGGGCTTTACCATCTTCCTCTTCGTTCCCAGAGATCAGGGTTGACAGTCCCACATCTTGCAGCCACTCTGCTTCAAGTTCTCCTTCTGGAAACAGCATGAGCAAGGGGAGGTTAGGGTCATTTCTAGAGGGCTATTGATGCATGCAGCTCATCTCTGGGTATACCAGACACTCAGGCGCATCGGGAAACTTCATAGTTATCTTTCTGTTGTCACTCTGAGACAAGGTCTTTAGCTCATGATCTTCCTGCCTCGACTTCCAAATGCTAGGATTGCAGCAGGTGCCACCATGGCCAGCTAAGACTGTCTTTTCTTCTGCAGTGATTACGAAAGAATAAATGAAATGTTTACACTTTTTAAAATATAACTAAAGTCATAAAATGCTGCCTGTAGAGTAAGGTTATGTGGCAACTATGAAAAGCAGTTTTCCTTGCTAGAAGGTTAAAGATAAGCCATATTGAGACTTCCAATTAAAAAAATAGATAAAACATGACGTTATTTTACTAAAATTATAACAGAAAAAGCATGGCTTAGCAAGTCACAAACGGCTCCTCAGTCACTCAAATGCACCTTCAAATCCACCACTTAGCAGCTGACTGACATTGGAAAATGTTGTCTCGAGCCCTCAACCTCCCCTCGGCAAATGAGCACCAAGCATTTCCCTTCCCTTAGGCGGCTCCAGCTCCCATTCTGAACACAGGATGAACTTTCTCCCGCCAAAAGTGGGGCTCAGTCATCACTGACAGAGTTTCAATTTTCTCTGTCTTTCCAAAGCCTCAATGTGGTTCCCACACCATCTTCTGTGGACCAAGTGATACAGGGTAACCGGAGGCATCCTACTAGACTGTCCTTACAGACGGTACAGACAAGACTTCCAGGTCCACCTCTGTCATACCCTCACTCCACAGGGTGCAAACTCGCTTGCTCTAAGCCCACTAATTTGAATCCTGGACCCCAGTTAGGGCTTTGTCCCACAGGTACCATAATCCTACCCTCTAGATTTCTATCTACTGCTGAGTATAAGGGTCTGGATGTCTTCTCTTCCCTTTGATGCTAGAAGATATTCTTAACTTTTCTTGCTGGGATCTTAAGATAATAACCTATTTTGGCTAATCCATGTGTCTGTGTTATTGTTGCCTCTTTGCATTCCCTGACCAACAAACTGGACAGAAGTCAATCCCGAGCGCAAGGGAATCTGCTAATAGAAACAAGTATTTGTGTGATTGGCTCTGGACACTTGGCCATCAAGCCACCCACCAAGACGAAGGACACCGTGGAAGGCACAGCAATGACATCCACCCCTACCCGCCTGGACTTCCACCAGGGCAGGGCCACAGTGTATAGCCTGCCCTGAGAGAGAACACAGTGCTCATGTCCCACTACAGGGACAGCAATAAAAACAGTATGCAGCCAAGAGGATCCTCTTTTTTTGAGAAACTATTTATGTATTTGGCAAAGAACCTGGAGTAAAATATTTAATCGCTGTTCATTTTCCTGATACTCTGAACATGGGACAATCTGTCTATTTTTTTCAGAAGGCAATTCAACACCCGAGGCTCATCTGTGAGCATTAATTAGTACGGTAAACAAGACGGATCAAAGCTAAAGAGGAACATATCGTGTGCAGAAAATCCGCTGCGCACAGTTCCCTGGGAACTGTGCTAGCAGGCTGATCGCGAGCGAGGGCTGTTTGATGAGCAGATTAGACCGACGTGTAAACACGCCTGTGAGCCCCAGCCTGTGCGCCCTCAACCCTGCTTACGCTCTTACATCATCTGCATAAACAGATGCACTGAGCATGCTTTCGGAGGCCCATTTCCTAACTTGGCAAAGGTTGTATTGACTACTGTGAGTTTCTTACTCAGCTGCTCTGCAAACTGTCCCTTTAAAAGAAATGAAATACCCGCTTCCACGCGAGACGATAATACTTGGACCAGAGTGAGGTCAGACCTGGGAGGACTTGGAAGGCCTTTTTTTTTTTTTTTTTTTTTTTTTTTGGTTTTTCGAGACAGGGTTTCTCTGTGGCTTTGGAGCCTGTCCTGGAACTAGCTCTGTAGACCAGGCTGGTCTCCAACTCACAGAGATCCACCTGCCTCTGCCTCCCAAGTGCTGGGATTAAAGGCGTGCGCCACCATCGCCCAGCTGGAAGGCCTTCTTTTATTTTAGCCTTGGGTAAGGCTCAAGGCTTTGTCTCAAGACAAAGTAAGAAATACAAATGGACATTAACATTTTAAAACATTGGATTGTCTCTCTCACCACTTACGTGAGGAAAAATGAAAGAATAGCAGAAACAGACAACAGAGATAACATAAACCATGGGAACTGATGGTTTACAACCTCAGACCCTTCCTCAGGGCAAAACATAGCTAGAATGCTTTTCTAGGTGAGAAATGTCCATAGCAGACACCGGTGTGATTCATGTTTGCTGAATTAGGAAGGATGAAGTCTAGTGGTCTCTCCTCAGCTGTCACGTCTATGTCGGCAATCCAGAACACTCCAGCCATTTTAGCCCCTGAATCCACTCAGTATTAATTTCACTCTATCAATCATGCTACGTTCAACACATTCAAGCCTGAGTCCATAGTCTCCATCCCCTACCCCCGTCCTCAGTTACTCGTCCACATTTCAATATGCAAAACCCGCCACCAACTAATGAGGCAAAGGAGGGGCCGCAGAGGTGTCAACCCCAGCACACTGTCAATACTTTTTAATATTATTTCCTTATTATATCTCAAGAGTCTCCAATCTCCTTACTTCATTTTGCTTTGTATAGTCTCGGCTGACTTTGAACTCACCAACCTCCTGCCTCAGCCCTTTGAGTACTGTATTACAGGACTATGCTACCGAGAGCCCAGCTTCCTGGGCCTCCCTTTATCTGCTCTACCAGGGCCTTTGTCAAAGCCGCCACCATCTCTCACCTTGAAGTCCACAACAGACTCCCAACAGTCTTCCTAGACTCTCCAGGCCCCTCCAAACCACTTCCACAGCGTCACTAAATGAGTCCTTGTACATGTAAAAACATTTTTCCTCTGGCTTTACTGTGTTCTGTAAGATGTGTTTACGCAATGTCTCCTCACCTCCTTCCCAGGCTACTGTGGGGCCCTTGAAGGCTCCGTGTCACATCTGGACAGGCCAGCTGTCGTTGGCTCTGTCACTACTGGCCATCTTTCCGACCTCAGCTTCTCTCTCAACTAAGTCTTTCCCCTGAGCCCAGGAGACAAGGTAAGGCCTTAACACTATCAGCCTCAATTCTGCGATTTCTTTTTCCTTCAAGCAATTTCCCATCAAGTAGGTCTTGATCTCATTTCATTAACAACTCCCCCTCCCCTTTTTCTGTTAGATCAAGACCATTGGAAAAAGGATGCTTCCTGACTCCTCAGAGTGTCAGAGACTCATATTAAAACGGGACTCCCATCTCTCATGGGAATCAGTGTAACTTTTAGCAAAACAGCATTGTGGTATAAGTTCGATATAAAACACATGAAATAATTACATATAGATATCAGAGAAGAGCCAAACAAGGGCAGGAACTGAAGGGGAATAAAAATTCCAAATTTCTATTTAAGTAATATACTAGTATGATTTGAATTTATGCTGTCTTTCGGCTAAGGCCATTCTTTAAGACCTGCAATACAAGGTGGGTGCACATATACCAGAAAACTAATTTAGGAAGTTAAGGGGATATGAGGTCAAGATTAAAAGCAACAACTATATTTCTACATATCTGAAACAAAGTGATGAGAGCCGACCAATTAAAGAATCTCATTAAGAAGATAAATAGGAGGGGCTGGAGAGATGGCTCAGTGGTTAAGAGCATTGCCTGCTCTTCCAAAGGTCCTGAGTTCAATTCCC
>NW_004949118.1:3829510-3830570 GCF_000317375.1 Microtus ochrogaster | reverse complement strand
TAATGAGGTCTGGTGCCCTCTTCTGGCCTGCAGACATACACACAGACAGAACATTGTATACATAATAAATAAATAAATAAAAAAGAAGATAAATAGGAGCTGGAGAGATGGCTCAGTGGTTAAGAGCACTGGCTGCTCTGAGTTAGGCTCCCAGCACCCATACTACAGTTCACAACCTCCTGTAGCAGCAATTCCAGAGGGTTCCACAACCTTTTTGGCCTAACAGGCACCAGTCACTCATGCAGTTCACACACATACATGGAGGTAAGCACTTGCATAAAATAAAAGTAAGTAAATCTTTCTAAAAAAGAATATGAATAGCTAAGTCATAGAAACTTTTGCAATGTATGCATACAAACATATCTTGAATGCATTAATAATTCCTACAAGCCAGTAATAAAAGGACAACGTTCTTAAATACTTGAAAGATTCCCCAAAGTACAGGAAGGGGCAATAAAGACAGGGAACACACTTGTCAACCAATGCCATGTAATCAGGACTAATGTAACGTAATTCCACATATCTAGATTTGCTCCTATTAAGAAAACAGACAGTATCAAACTTTGAAAAGATGTAGAAAAAACAATTCTGTCTTAACCTACAGGGAAGGGTGCAAAATGGTAGAACTTCCAGAAAAATCCTGGCAGTTTCTTATAGTTAAGGATTTAATAAAAAGTCATGCATCTGAGAGAAATAAAAATGCATGTCCACAAATAATTTCTACAAGACTTTTCAAATCACCCATCTTCAGTGCTTGAACTATAAACAAAGAAAACCCACACTGCCATTAGCAGGTCAGGAAGACATGATGTACTCATTCTGTGGACTAAACGGTGAAGAGCTGAATTACCCCGACATCTGCTGAAACCACAACCCTCAGCACCGTGAATGGAGCCTTGCTTACATATAAACTATGGCTTGTATGTGTTCATTAAAACATGTAGATCATAAAAATGTTCAATTTCGCTGGGCGGTGGTGGCACACGCCTTTAATCCCAGCACTCGGGAGGCAGAGGCAGGTGGATCTCTGTGAGTTCGAGGCCAGCCTGGTCTACAAAGA
>NW_004949118.1:3815548-3829410 GCF_000317375.1 Microtus ochrogaster | reverse complement strand
TACAAAGAGAGTTCCAGGACAGGCTCCAAAACCACAGAGAAACCCTGTCTCGAAAAACCAAAAAAAAAAAAAAAAGTTCAATTTCAGCGCAGGCTAGCAGTAGCTTAGCGGCAGAGAGAGCACTTGCACAACCAAGCGTGGCAAAGCGAAACCCCAAACAAACCCCTAGCCAAACCAAATTACAGTGAGGCCATACTAGAATAGAGCGAGCCCTTTAATTCATTACAGCTGGCACCTCTGAAGAAGAGAAAGACACAGAGCCAACACCTGGAGTAGTCTGAGGCCGAGAATGACACAGTGTGCTGCCTGCGAGCCAAGGGCACCGATGGCTGCCAGCTTCAACCCCAGCCAGGAAGGCAGCAGCGGTAGGATTCTCCTGACGGCTTCAGATAGCAAGACCTTACTGGCCTTCTTGTTCTACCTTCCAAAACTGTGATGAATACATTTATGTCGTGAAGCCCACCCAATTTTGTGGCACCTTGTTAATGCATCCCTAGAAATAAATGCCAATACCCAGAACCAAAAAGCAATGAGGTACTGACATACTAGCTAAATCTTCTAAGTACTGAGCAGTACTGAGCATGGTGACATAATCCCTCTGACCCACAAACATGGGAACCGTGGCTACCTTTGGCCCTAGACAGTGTCATTCGGAGAGGTGTGACAGACGAGAATGAAGCAGGAAGTCTCCTGGTTGAATGAAATCCACCCCCGCCCCGCAGACATTTCTCTGGGAGATAAGGTCTTACTACACAGCCCACGTTGGTCTCAAACTAGTGATCCTCCTGCCTCAGCCTCATGCGTGTTGGGGTTATAGACATGTATGACTCAACCTGACCATCTTGATCCATGTTGGTTTAGAGAAGGGCATGCCTTTGCCTTCATCAGAGGCCACTGGATTGTGCACTTAGGATCCTGACATCTTTGCAAGTCCTTCCAAAGCGACGCCTGCAAATGAATATTAACTCTAGCTAGGAAACCTGCATTTGTGTAGCACTTTAGGCTCGCAGAAGATATTTTCCATGGCCCTTGGGTTTGAACAAACGGTAAATGTATGGCAGGAGTTAGAGCCTGGTTTCTCGTCACGTAAGAGAGTTACTTATAAGGAGAGAATGCCAGGAAACCCCGAGGCCTTAGGTAGAACTGGAGGTTACTGGGTTGCAAGAAAAGAAAAAAAAAATGCAGGGATATGGGACAAGAGGCATTTGCCTTCAAAGATCTGTCTGAAAAACTGAAGGAAGGATGGGAGCAGTGGGAATAAGCAAACGCTTTGCTGGGAAGACTATTTCCTAGAACGGATGCTCACGGATGCTCATGAACTATATGTGAGGCTTTCTTGTTCCTGTGCTATATAGGGTTCTAATTGATCACAGAAGTGATCTTATCTTGGTGTTGGGAAACACTAAGACAAGAGAATGAAGGATGAGAAGGCTTTCCAAGCTGGTAGTTAATTACTAATTAATGAGAAAATTCTTGGACATTTTATACACCCACAAGATCAAGCCAGGCAAGATGAGTGTCAGCCCAGGATCCTGATCTCTGGGACCCACAAACCGTGATGCTCTTTTTGAATTGTTTGTTGTTTCCTGTGTTTATTTGCTTTTGATTTTGTCTCCACCCTCAATGCTTAACATGGTTTTATTTTGAGGAGTACCAAGCGGTCTAATATATTAATACCAACAAACGTTCCAAAGTAATTTCCCCTCTAAAATCAGTAAGGCAAATCTCTCACCTCCTCTCTCCCTCCCAGCCTTCTCGCTACCCTAAATGTCAAGTCCACAGATAAATGTCAAGAGCATCAGCATGCCCAGTCTGTTTGATGAAAAGGAGACCACCCTAAGGGAACAGCACCCCCAAGCAGGGATCCTTAAGGACTCTTGTCTGGATGGCGCCATGGCCTGCCCTCCCTCACTGCTGGCAGCAGGTACCCCCATCTCTACTGATGACAGACTTGGTGGGCTGACTTCTTCCCTGACACGAAACTCACTGGGCAGGTCCAGCCCTTACCATCCATGGGCTTGGCCTCGGGGGTGGGCGGCTGCTCCTCCTGTGCCCCCACACTGCTCTCTTTGATACTCCCGATTTCCGGCCAGAACTCCTCCACCGATGTGCTGCTGTCGACAGAGGCTTGGGAGTTGGAGCGACTGAAGGCAGGCGGATGCAGGGACTCATTGGAGAGCATCCTGTTAATTCTTCGGCAGCGAGGAATGGATTTTCTGGAGAAAGAAAAACAACTGCATCAAACCCCGTGCCTGTGTAGTCACTGAAGAAACAGGATCTAGTTGTCAACGGAGATCAGTTAGTGCTATCGGGAGGGGCTTGACCGAATCAGCACCATTTGGTGAGGACCATTTCTGCTCCCATACTTCACAACAATTTTGTATAGCTATATGAACATTAACAGGAATTTTAAAAATAAGTATCATATAAACAGGAAGTTACAGCTCTCAGGAGAAATGTGTACAACTAAAGGTTGTTTATGTAGAGGGCCTTAGATGATGGCAAAGGGGTAGAAAGTCAGCTGATAGCACACTTGGAGGTAGGAAGTGCTGGCGAGGTTACAGAGAGCCTGGAAGCTTTGCATACAGTTGGTGGAAAACATCAGATGGTTTGGTCTTTTTGGAAAACTACTACAGTCCCTCAAAAATAACTTTTAAAATATGTATTACCACATAATCCAGCAATTCCACTTCTGGAATACACCCCAAACTAATTGAAAACGGGTGCTCAAAGAGGCATCTGTACGCTCATAGTAGGTGGTCCTCGGTGGGCAAGTGGACAAGGTGTGGTAGACCATGGAGTGGTACTTCACATATTGTGGTTCAGGGCTAGAGCCCTTACCTAGCGTGTGTGAGGCTCTGGGTTCAATGCCCATCAGTGGGGAGTGCGCTAGAAAGGACATTTTGAATCATGCTTCCACATGGCTAGAACTTCAAGGCACCGTGTTAAATGAAATGAGCCAGTCTCAAAGGATACCGTGAGATTGCATTTTTGTGAGTATTGAGTGTAGTCAAATTCAGAGAGACAGGAAGTGGTTGCCTGGTGTCAATTATATTTTAAATAAATGTTGATTGGCCAGTAGCCAGGCAGGAGTACAGGCAGGACAACCAGACAGGAAGTAGAGGCGGGTCAATGAGAAAAGAAGAATTCTGGGAAGAAGAAAGCCCATTCCTCTGCAGTCCTGACCTGACCACAGAAGAAGCAAGATGTGACTGCCTCGCTGAATAAGGTACGGAGCCACGTGGCTAACATGGGCAAGAATAACGGGCTAATATAAGGTATAAGAGTTAATGAGAAGCCTGAGCTAATGGGCCAATCAGTTTATAACTAATGTAGACCCTATGTGTGATTTCTTTGGGATTTAAGGATTGCGGGAACCAGGCAGGACAGAAAACCTCAGTCAGCAGTTGCCAGGAGTTAGGGGTAGGCAGTTAAGGTCTCAGTTTTGCAATATGCAAAGAGATCTATGATGGTGACGGCTGCATATTAGGACTGTGTTTAACGACACTGGATTATATACTTACAAACGCTTAAGATGGTAAGTATTATCGCTACACTTTTAATTGTAAAAATAAATATATTTATAATAATTTTTATAGAATCAGCTACGGAGATTATGAGCAGTGAATAAAAACAATGTGGAATTTCTGGTAGGATGAGGAAGTGGGCAAAGAGCCAGAGCTCAGAGACCCTTGGCAAAAATGGAGAGAAGCAAATCCCCACTAAGTGTGGATGCAATGGTTGAGCAGGGCAGTCTGGCTCCTCCCATGGTCTTCACTACCAGGCAGCACCCACCCCCCTCCAATGTAATAGAGCAGCAGCTGGGGCCAAGCCTTGCATGGCTTCAAGGGGTTGGCTGCTCATGTAAAACACCCAGAACATAAAAACAGTCGAAGGAAACTTGCTTTGAAAAGAGACACGGTAAGCTACAGAGATGTCAAAATGTGGTCACCAGTTACACAAAACAGACCTTTTACTTTTCAGGTACATAATTGATAAATACTATATTTCCTGAGAGCAGATTGCTTATCTGGAACACCTTGGTCCCCAACAATGAAGCCTGAATTTCTTTCTTTATGTATTAAAATCCTGTGTTCTTATTTGCTATAGTTTGGCTCTTAAACCATCCCTGAAAGCCCTTGTGTTGACAGTCTGCACCTCAGCTGGGATGCTGAAGAGAGGTCAATGATACCTCTATGTAGTCTAGTCAGGGTTGTCAGCGGGAGCAGACCCTAGAACGGGATATTGTCAACCTGGCCCCTTCTTACTCTTTGCTTCCTGGCCATCATGTGTGAACAGACCACACACACATGCGCACACACACACACACACACACACTCCACAAGCGGAACCCACCCACACCCACCACACATACAAACACACACACACACACACATACCAAAAACCACACCCACCACACATATAAATACAAACAAATACACACCCCCCACACACCCCACAAACAGAAGCCACCCACACCCACCACACAAATACAAACACATACATACACACACACACACATACACACACACACACCCCAAACCACACCCACCCTCCACACATAAACATACACACCACACCACCACACTGGAAAGGGTTAACTAGAGTAAAGGCACAATGGTATCCAACTCTGGCCATTAGGACCCCCTGTGACATTTGACAAGCAGGAGGGCAGTGGACTGTCATCAACCGTAGCCATGGCCTCCAGCATCAGTAAAGCTCACTGGTCCATTCGCATGAGATTACCCAAGAGAAGCTAGCGTACTGCCCTACTAACGGGCCCGAAAACTTCCGTCCCTCCACATTGTCTGGACCTGAATCATCGTCATAAGAAGACTCTGCCCCTGTGTCGCTGACCTTTTCCCGAAGTCTCTTTGTTCCTAAATGAATTTTGACATTAACTGGCAGCAGAAAATTTCCTTTTCAAACCTCAAAACATTTTAGAAAAAAATATGAAATACTCACCTCTAAAAAATGTGTTGAGCAATAAAAAAGAATCTGGGGGGAGGCTTGTTTGATAAACTGTTGATAAACTGTTCTGTGAATTCCTTACACTTGGGGAAGGCAGTTCCATTCGGGCAGCTGAGCCTCACTTGTGACCAGAGGCTACAGTGCTCCCCTTAAGCTTCGGGTGGCTGCTGTGTTTTTCTTTTATAACAAGACTAATTCTGAACATCACTAACAAAGTCACAAGGTATTGGGAAATCAACACAGGTCTCTTGTAACCATGAAGCAAGCACCATCACTTTCCTGATCATTGTCCTCCGAGTAGCCTATTCAGAGAAAAACATATGGCTATCCAGAAAGTTGTACAATTGTGGATTTTATGGTTTAACTTCTTTTAAAAAAATACACACACACATACACACCATACACAGTCATAGGAGGTGGCCTGATGGAAGATCACAGCACAACATGTATAGGTACTGGGTTTAATACCTAGAACCAGATTGTGTGCGTGCGTGCGTGTGTATGTGTGCACACATGCATGCATGTGTGTGTATTGGACTTAAATAAAAATTACAGTTTTAACATAGACTAAGTTTTAAGAATTATAACAATATATTCTAAGTATAAATTTCAAGTCAATAATTATATAAAATGAAATGGGGGCTTTTTCCCCATCTGACTTTTATCAATATCACTCATTTAAATTTTTTATTATCATTTATTCTATGGGTGTGGGTATTTTGGCCTACCTTCATGGCACCTGCAGAGTCCAGAAGAGGTAATCAGATCTAGAACTGGAATTCTAGGTGGTTCTGAGCCCATGTGGGAGATGGAAACTGAACCTAGGTCCTCTGTAAGAGCAGCCAACGCTTCTAACCATTAAGTTATCTCTTTGCCTCCCGTAACAGTTCTTGTTTTCCTTACCCCCAAAATATGCCAGATACTTTTTTTTTTTTTTTGCATGTCATGTCAATGATTGCAGACAGTAGAAAAATTCACCTTGGAACCTAAGGAAACAGGAAATGTGCCCAAGAACTGAAGAAGTTTGAAATCACATACTTGTAAAATAACAAGAAAACCACAAGGGAAGATAAGCTTATGGCTAAAAACCATGAGCTTGGTTATAGTGGAGTTCCCCACCCACGCATCAATGGAATCTCAAGGAGACCGTCAAGAAACTGCTAACAGCAGGGACAACAGGTGTGTGACGCTGGTCTTGAGCAGCTGACAGAGACAGGCATTCAAAGAATCCCTTAGCTGTGATAGCAGATACTATTTTTGGCAAGGAAGCCAAATAGCACTTTTGGGACAAAAGGCCTAGGAAGAGCTTCTGTGTTTGTAGGAAGGGCTTCAGAGAGCTCGTCTTCATCCCGGTACAGATCACAACCTCCCCTCCTGACGCATTGGGTAATGCTGGTCCCCAGGCCATTCCATCCCCAGACTGGATGAGGCGTGGCCTACAGCTTCAGACCTCACCATATTAGGACAGACTCATGCTTAGGTTTCATCAGATGTTTGTATTTTTCTTCTTCCTTTAGACCAAAACAATGCCAGGAAAATCTTACATGAAAAACAGAATGCCATTGTGCCACGCAGCAACTTTGGCTAGGAAAACACTCCAAGGCTCAAAGTGGATCTTAAGGGTATGTGAATAGCTGTAAGTTCAAAGTGAAATGAAAAGAGAAAAGATTTTATTTCCCCGGAAAGAGAAAGATTTATTCCATCCATTGCCTTCTATTCACGTCCAGACTGTCTGCTGGCAGTGTCTGCAGCCACGGATGTTCTGCTAGCCACTCTCTCTGCTCAGCGGCCACACATACCAGGCTCCCAGCCTCCTTCCATCTCCCTGCAAGGACACAGGGGGGGGGGGGGTCACAGACACACACCACTGCTTTGGGCTGTATTTTCGCTTTTTTATTTTATTTTTCTGTAGGCCTCTCTCTTCTCTTTCAAAGGCGCAGCTGTTAGACCACTTCATGCTATCCCAAATTTCCTCCATGATATACTTTGCTTTATGCCCCCAGCTTTCTCCATGCTTATGTAAGGAATTTTTCTTCTCTAGTACATTTTTTTTTCTTACTAACCTGCTGTTTGTCCATCCAACAGATGTTTCAGTTCACACTGTCTCTTTCATATCAAGTTTTCCCATCGCCTCTTTGGTAAAGATTCTATTTCTTTGTTGACATTATCCATAATTTCACTTTTTCATATTTGCCATCTTTTCATCTAGTTTTGTTAAAACGTTCATCGTTTATTTGAAAATGGTTACCTCTTAATGCCAGCCATCTGCCTGTTGCCATGCTGCTAACACAGATTGGGAACAGTCAATTCTTATGGAGTCAGTCTTTCCGCTCTCCAAACGTGCTCTTACGTGGACGGCTGTCTTTAAAAGCTTCCCGGGAAGCTGAAATAAATGAGGCTTTACCTAGAGAAGGCCCTCTTCTTCTCCCTGAGAGCCAGACTGGGGGAAAGATTCCTTCAGCCCCATCAAGGTTGTATGAGACTATGGCCAAGTAGAACTTGTCTTCATTTTAAACTTTTCTCTGGTTTCAAATACATGAAGGGGAAATTGTGGGCACTTCAGGTTTCCCCTCCTCAGAGGGCTTTAGGGCTATAACGCTCTTGCTCTCTCTCTCTTCCTCCCTCTCTTTTTCTCCCTTTGTTCTGTCCTCCTCCCTCTTTCCCTTCCTCCCTCCTCCCTCCCTCTCTACAGTTTGGCCACATCCTATTCTGTTGCTGAGATGTCAGCAAAATTACCCACAGAGAGATCCCCAGAGACTTCAATCTGTCACAACAGGGCAGCCAGCCAGCCACAGCTTCAGTGCTGTCTCTAGGCCAGGGAAGTCCTTTGACTTAAGCAGAGGTGATTTTCTGTCTAGTAGGACACAGATTCAGGGGAACACAGGACCAAGGAGGGCAGTGACCACTGGGATCGGCTCACAAGAGGACGAGTGTCCTCTGCTTTGGAACTGGCTCCCATCCCATTCCTTTGGATCCATGGCTCTTGGGTGCACTTTTTAAAAGGTAGGGTTTTTATATTCGGCCTCATTAGCAATCACCATGGACATTACAGCCCATCTCTACCTAGTCTGTATCCCAACTGGAGCACACTGTAAGCCCACCGGGCTTTGACACGGGCTGTATTGGGGCCGTGGAGATGGCCCAGTGAGTAAAAAGGGCTTCCGAGCAGTAAGGAACACCAGAGTACAACTGAGAGAAGCCATGTGAAGAAAACTGGCTGCAGTGGTCCACACTTGTCACCCCAGTGCTGGGGAGGCAGCAACAGGCAGATTCCAGGGGTTCACTGGCCAGCCAGCCGAACCCATTTGATGAATTCTAAGCCAATAAGAAAAAAGGGTGGACAGGTGGATGGCATCTGAGGGACATTATGGCCAAGGTTGTCCTCGGGCCAACACACAAAGCACACATATGCATGCAAATACCTACACACATGTGTACCTGTGGATACATGAACACACATACAGGTTGTGTTTGTCTATGTACGGCATGCATTTTTTTAACCAACTTGTAGAGTAAAATTTTAAAAGAAATTTAAGAACTTTAAAAATATTTTTGCGTATAATATTTTGTGAGCTTTATAGTCTCTCATTTTTTAGCAGATTTTTCCATATGACAATCTATGCTCACACAGGACCCCATTTGATCTTTACGTCAGCCTCCTGAAGCCATCAATGCCAGGATTACACATCTCATTGCTTGATGAGGGTGTCACCAAGAGTCAAGTGACACAGACATTTCCGCTGCAGTTATAATGAATATGAATTCTTATCTAGACATCAAGGCCAGTGAGTTCTTTCCTCAGATTCAGGGCCCAACTTCCATCACTCCTCTCTGACACTGACACTAGACACACTAATGTTTCCTAGATTCTCGAGAAAGCCATGTTCTCTCTTCCCAGAGGACACACGCTCTTTGAGCTCCTCTCCACCTGGAACACTGTCCGGCAAAGGCATGCCTGTGTTATCCCCAGTGTCTGGCAAACTGTAGACATGCAGGAACACTTGAAGAATGGATGAGCAGTGACAATGGAGCAGGGGCATCAGTCCTGACCTTTGAATCCCCTTGAAAGCGGATTTTTTTAATTCTCTTGAGATAACTGTAGATCCATGTGTGACTATACATATTTTATATCAACGAATGATTGACATACAGTGACTTAGAGGTGGGCTCTAAAGTCAGCTGGTCCAGCATCAAATGCAGACTCTATGGCCTCCCAGCCCTGTTTGGACTCTGGGACCACTATACGCTATCTTTTCTACTCTATGACACAGTCTCTGTGACATTGATGTAAGCCCTGAGTCAACTTAGGATAAAGAGGAGGTGAAATGTCCAGCAAACTGAGCCCACACGGTGGTGATTATCATAATGCAATGATTTGCTAACCTGCACGGAGCTAGATTTGAAGGCAGGCTACAGCGTTTGCTGAAATCTCAGTGTTCTAACTTTTCATTAGAAATGAGAACACCCCATTGTGTAAATGGACCACATTTTCCTCATCCATTCTTCGGTCAAGGGGCATTAAGGTTGTTTCCAGGTTCTGGTTATGACAATGCTGCTATGAACATAGTTGAACACATGTCTTTGTGGTACGATTGAGCATCCTTTGGGTATATGCCCAACAGCCGTATTGCTGGGTCATGAGGTAGGTTGTTTCCTAATTTTCTGAGAAATCGCCATACTGATATCCAAAGGGGCTGTACCAGCTTGCACTCCCACCAGCAATGGAGAAGTGTTTCCTTTACCCCCACATCCTCTCCAGCATAAGCTGTCATCAGTGTTTTTGATCTTGGCCATTCTTACAGGTGTAAAATGGAATCTCAGAGTTGTTTTGATTTGTATTTCTCAGATAGCTAAGGCTGTTGAGCATTTCCTTAAGTGTCTTTCAGCCATCAGTACTACACAGCAGGAAAAAAATAAGGATATCTTGAAATTTGCAGGCAAATGGATGGATCTAGAAAACATCATATTGAGTGAGGTAACAGACCCAGGAAGAAAAATATATGTACTCATTCATAAGTGACTTTTAGACATAAAGCAAAGAAAACCAGCCTACAATTCACATCCCAGAGAACCTAGACAACATTGAGGACCCTAAGAGAGACATACATGGATCTAATCTATATGGGAAGTAGAAAAAGACAAGCTCTCCTGAGTAAACTTGGAACATGGGGACCATGGGAAAGGGTAGAAGGGGAGGGGAGAGGAAGGGAGGGGAGTGAAGAAAAATATATAGTTTAATAAAAAACAATTTAGAAAAAGAAAGGAAGTGAGAATACCCAGACAGCATTTGTCAGTGTCCCAAACCTGAGTTTGTTCCCTAATTTCCTTAAAGCACACCTGCTCTCTGACCCAGTTCTGGCCCAAATCACATAAGAATAGTCCCCTCCTGGGATTAATTGAAATGTGCTATTGTTCTAGCACACTGGCTACCCCTTCTCCTCTGCCCTCTTCCTTCTTTGGACGTGGACAAGAAGACCAGCGCTTTAGCGGCCACCTCAGCCACCACTGTGAGAGAAAGCTTAAGACATTTTACTGACGGGCACTGACACACTGTCTCAGAAGCAACACCAGATGTTGCCAATCTATGGATTTCTAGCAATGTGATGGGGGCACTTGTTTTTAAAATCGACTTTATTTTTGTTATTGTTATTTGTATCCAACCTTTTTCCAACTTCTGTAATTGGAAAGCATACTTGAATAAGCCATTTGGGGTAGGGCAAGATGAGACTCACTTCACCCCACTATAGGGAATGCCCAAGTAATAATAGACTACCTTCTAAGCAAAGAAAGTTCTGGGAGTATTCCGGATGGAAGGGATACCCAGTGGCTGGCCTTACCTTGGCCTGGACTTGCCCAGCAGAACCCCGAGGCACAGCTCATCTCTACTCTGAGTGGACAGGAACCACCAAATCCACATTGCCCTCAGCCCAAGAAACTCACAAGTTTTCAAAAGATGGGACCAGAACCACACATCTCCCCTTCCCAAGGAAAAGGAGGGTGGGGTTCAGCCAGGACATGTTGAGGGGTCTTTGAGTGACATAGGAACAGCACAATGTGGACATCAGAAGTCACCTGGGACACCATTCCCAGCAGGGCTTTCGTGGGGCAATAAGGATATCTGGGACAGACCCTGGGCACAGCTGCAGAGACATTGTCATGTGCCCTCCGCGCTTCCTCAGTAGGCCATTCAGATAATCATGACTATGTATGTATTTGTAAGTTTATACAGATACTCCCCAACTCCTGAAGGATCCATTTAATGATCTTTTGAGTTTACTATGGTACAAACACAAGATGTAGTCAGTAAGCAAGGCGTGGTGGCGTTTGTTGTGTGTGGTGGTGTTAGTTTGAAGCCCTAGAGGTTGGAAGGCAGAGGCAGGAGAATCGGAGGAGGTCATCCTCAGTTATGGGGGGAGTTCAGGGTCAGTCTTGGTTACGTGAGACCATGACCCAATAAAAATATCAACAACCCTTCCTCCCAACAGAACAACAACAACAACAACACACCATGCGTACAGACAGTAGGAACTGTGCTTTAGACTTGAAACAACAACAACACACCATGGGTACAGTCAGTAGGAACTGTGCTTTAGACTTGAAACAACAACAACACACAGTGGGTACAGTCAGTAGGAACTGTGCTTTAGACTTGAAACAACAATAACAACACCACCACACAGTAGGTACAGTCAGTAGAAACCATTCTTTAGACTGGGTTTTTGCCAATGCTAACTTATCCTCTTGCTGGGCTGGACCAACACTGTGACCATGAGAAAAACAAGCAACACTCTGCAGTGTATAAATAAAGAGAAGGAGACGTTAGGTATATTCAATGCACTTTCAAGTATTTGCAATGTGCAATGGGTTTGCCCAGACTTCATGGTAAGCTGAAGAGCATCTGTAAAAATATAGTGCATACAGTACAATGTACAAATACGTTCCTCCACTCACAGCGGGTTATACAGCATCTTTCAGAAGCCCAGCTTATCTCAAAGAGGGCCACAGTTGGGTAAGATCATCCAAAAGAAAAGGCATTTGCAACAAGATATTGGCTTTCTCCTGTGATGTATGGAATGCATTGAATGTGAAAATGGTACTGCCAGGTGGGTATGCTTTCATACCTCTGTAGAGTGAGACCAAAGGCTTTGGTCAAAACAAATCGTGTCGATGTGGGAGTCCCGTCTATGTGCTGTGATTACTATTAATGAATAAAGAAACTGCCTTGAACGTATACCAGGGTAGAACTTAGCTAGGCAGGGAAAACTAAGCTGAATGCTGGGAGAAAGAAGGGAGAGTCAGAGAGGCCAGGAGCCACCAGAGACAGACGCTGGGAACTTTAGCCAGAAAGCCACAGCCATGTGGCGATATATAGATTAATAGAAATGGGTTAAATTAATAGAAGAGTTAGCCAATAAGAAGGTAGAACTAACAGGCCAAGCAGTGTTTTAATTAATACAGTTTCTGTGTGATTATTTCAGTTCTGGGCAGCCAGGATGAACAAGCAGCTCACCCCAACATTGTGTATCAACTATGATGGGTTTCTGAAAATGCTCTTATTTTGGCCCAAAGTTGGGGAAAGAGAATGTCTGCTACTGACTACAAAGATGCTGAGGGAACACAGAGTAAATATTAAAATTTCATCAAAATTTTTTTGAACTTTGATAATTAAAATGCTTTAAGATTTCACGTTATCTTTGAAAACAAGAAGAGAGAAAAGGAGGAAGTTGACACTAAAAAGAAAAGGAAAAGAAGGAAGGGAGAAAGGGTGGGAGGGGGGGAGGAAACAAGCAGGCCATTTCTACAACAAGCTCTCAGCAAAGGCCAGTGGTCACAGAGGGCAAATGGTCCCCCTCCCTGTTCAATTAATTCATCTAAATCATGTCAGGATAAGATGCCTGCTTTGCAGGCAAAGTAAATCATCAATTGTGAACGCTTTATGTTCTGCCTATGTTCAAACTAACATGCAGTCTTTAAACTTGATGTCTATATTGATTTTGGTGAGGCTCAGTCAATCTCATGAGTGACTGTTATCATATTATCTTCTAAGAAAGTAAAGCCATGTGTACAAAATCATTTTGGTGACATCAGTACATTTCTTATCCAATTAGGAGATGATCAGGAAGAATCCATTAGACAGAATGTGGGCATAAAAAAGAGTTCTTTCACCCTTTATACCATTCCTTGCTTTCAATGGTATCTGAGTCTCGGTCATCTATGCTTTTGGTTTCTGGAATTATATTGCACTTTGTAATCTAGATAAATTCCTTTTATTGCAAACATTCATATTTTATTTTTTGGGTTTGAGTATGTGTGGGTGTGGGTGTGTGTGTATGTGCAAGCATGTACGCATGCGTGCATTTACCTGCCATTTGTATGCAGATGTGGGTAAAAGTCAAAACTGTGTGTTGATCCTGTGGAGATGGTGCTACATGTGGCCCACATGCATACTGGGAACCACCCTTGGTCCCTCTAGACTAAAGGTTCTCAATCTTTGGGTCGCAACTCCTTTGGGGGTCACATATCAAATATCCTGCATATAAGATATTTACATTATGACTCATAACAGTTGCAAAACTACAGTTATGAAATAACAAAAAAAATAATTTTATGGCTGGGGGTCACCAGAACCCGAGGAACCGTGTTAAAGGGTTGCAGCGTTGAAGGTGGAGAACGCCGGGCTAGACCATCATCAGCATGCACTATCTACAGCGGAGCTATACCCCAGGCTAGACCATCATCAGCACTGTGTAACGCGGAGCCATACCACAGGCTAGACCATCATCAGCACTATCTACTGTGGAGCCATACCGCCAGGCTAGACCATCATCAGCACTGTCTACCACGGAGCCATACCGCAGGCTAGACCATCATCAGCACTATCTACCGTGGAG
>NW_004949118.1:3813806-3815448 GCF_000317375.1 Microtus ochrogaster | reverse complement strand
CTACCGTGGAGCCATACCGCCAGGCTAGACCATCATCAGCATTGTCTACCTCAGAGCCATACCGCAGGCTAGACCATCATCAGCACTATCTACCGCGGAGCCATACCACAGGCTAGACCATCGTCTGCACTGTCTACCGCAGAGCCATTTCCGCAGTCCATCTTTTCCTTTCACATGTGAGCAGCATGCTTTCCCTGCAGCCTTAGAGCAAACCATGATGTACATTTTTTACAGTGTGGTTTTGTGGGGTCTGGTGCGGCTCGCACCAATGCCTCTGAAGTAATTCTGGCACTGTTGAAGGGTTTACCGCAACTTTCAAGCTCCTCGCCTGTCTCTGGTACTGTGATGTATTTGATGAAAACCAAACACTTTTAGTACATGTGTGGTCTACGTTTATAACCACTGTCACCGCCATTAATGCCCAATGAATTGTGAAAAACATTCTCAGCTGGACCCTGGTTTCCCCCGTTCTGTGTCTGTGTCCCTACTTCAGCTCCAGAAACTCAACCATGACAGGATGGCACCACAAAAAAAGATCACCAGGATCATCATGCAGTCATTTTGCCCATCTTTTACATGGGTATTCACAGATAGAGGGTGAATTCGGGCTCCAAACAAACTTTCCCTAAGTGGGAATGGTCCTCCTCCTCCTTCAAACTACATCAACTCAGTTTCAAACTAGGGGATTGATGAGAGCGCATTTACCCCCGGCACCAGTGAGCTGGCTTAGGATGGCAGCATCAACCTTCCTTGATGATCCTTCTTTCATGGTACCCTTTTTCCATACACAGACTCACTCAAGGATGGTCTTATTTCTGGACTGTTCCCTGGGGTGATAACCATCTGTGTTCCCTGGCACCCATACAGCCTGAAACTGAAACACTATAAGCAGGGAACTGTGATCCTAGGATTAGACAGGGGAAAGGAAGTTTGAACGTTTCCACATAAGCCAGTACATTTTATAGAATAGGGGGATAAAGCCCTTGGAGTGTAAGAAGCGAGTTCAAGGTTGCACGGTTATGTTTTGAGAACTGAGACCACACGGTGGTCTCCTGATGGCTCTACCATTTCCCCTGGTTGCCTGTCTCTTGATCAGTTTGCATTTGCCTTCATCCTCCATTTTCCAAAAGCATAACAGTTTGACATCTGCACATTAGGGATGATACCCTTTGTTCCCTTAGTATGTTTCGTAAAAAGCACATAACAAAATTAAGTTATATTTTTATCATAAAATGATGAGAGTTATGTCCTTCATGAAAATATGTAATAGGAAGAAATCAGAGCTATATACTAAAATCATGTGGTGGTTTGGATGAGCAATGTTGCATATAGGTTCATGTGTTTGAACACTTGGTCCCCAAATGGTGGCACCACTTGGGAAGGTGGTAGAACCTTTAGAAGGAAGAACCTTGTTAGAGAAGGGAGTCGTCACTGGAGGCAGATTTGAGGGTCTATAGCCTCACCCTGCTTCCTGTTTCCTCTACTTTCTGAATTTATAAGAAATGACATGATCAGTTTGCTGTACACCTGCTCCTCCCCACACCTGCGCCTCCCCACACCTGAGCCTCCCCACACCTGCGCCTCCCCACACCTGAGCCTCCCCACACCTGAGCCTCCCCACACCTGAGCCTCCCCACACCTG
>NW_004949118.1:3811920-3813706 GCF_000317375.1 Microtus ochrogaster | reverse complement strand
ACACCTGGGCCTCCCCACACCTGTGCCTCCCCACACCTGAGCCTCCCCACACCTGCGCCTCCCCACACCTGGGCCTCCCCACACCTGTGCCTCCCTTGCCATAATGAACTGTGTCTCCCCTGGAGCTATAAGCCAAGATAAATACTTCCTTCCATACGTTGCTTTTGTCACAGTGTCTAATCACAGCAACAGAAAAGTAACTAACACAGGGTCACATAAGATAAATACAACTTTAAATAAATGACTTGAAATAGTTTTGAAATTATTAAGATTTTTATCAAAGAAAAACAAGATTTGGCTCTGACATTATAAAAGTAATCTAATACTAGGGCAAATTACCATGCCAAATACCCCAGACATGTAAGTGATACATAAAACACAGATAACTCTAAAACATCTTAAAAACTATGTCTGTTTATGTAATCTAAAGGGAACAGTTGGTGCTATTCCCTGCAAACATTAATGATGTAAACAGTCATACAACGGAGGGCTTTTGGAATCCATGCCCCTTCTCCTGCTCATTCAAATAATCAATGAGATGAGAACTGATGAATCTCACATATTTCTACAGCAAACCGTGAGAGCATTTCTCGTAATAGGTTCTCATAATGCCTCTTGGGGCAAGACAAACAAAGCCACCGGCCAGCACACTCCCCACCCGTGACTGGTGTGGATTTTGTAAAGCAAGGAGTTCCTTCTGAGTTCAATCGGAAGATAGTGGTGTAAGTGGTTTCCTGCTGGCTGACACTGAGCACACTGGGGCTCTTGTCTCCAGAATCCCCAAGGATGCCAGGGGATGTCCATGCCAGGATGGACAGTTTGGATGGCTCAGTGTCATCTAGCTCCTGACAGTAGACAGGAAACTGCAAATCCCTGATTGATCAGTCACGCATGGATGACAAAGGGCTATTTCTTCCCTGAGATCTCTGTTGAAGCCTTTTCCTTCAGAGAAGTAACCCATCCCAGAATACTTCCTTCCTCTACAGCTCCCTGTCCACTAATTTCCTAACAATGTCATCATCATTCTTTTACTGCTGTCAAGAATTCTTTCTGAGGATCAGTGACTTCTGAATGGATCTGTATGACCAAGCTAGTGAGCTTCATACACTTTCAAAAGCATAAATGATTAAACATTTCATCATATTTACTTTCAATTATATAAAAAATGGCTGCCATTTAATCATTTGACGCTGATGAGTGATCCGGAGATACTGCAAGGCTTGCCATTTCTGCGTTCACCTTCCATTCTAATGCTCTCTTCAAACCAAAACTTGCCTATATTTTGCTTAATGAAAATTATAATAGGAAATCCTACCAGGACCCTTGCTTGCTCACATGGCATCTTTGCTGTGTTTGGTTTCTAGAAACATGATGGGTCATTTTTTGAAGATTTTATTTTTGTGTGTGTGTGTGTGTGTGTGTGTGTGTGTGTGTGTGTGCAGGTGCCTGTGGAAACCAGAAGAGGGTACTGATCCCTGAAGTAGTTAGAGGTCCCTCTTCTCTCTAAGAACAAGGACGGTGTAGCTAAGAAAACAAAGATGAATCCCAGACCCCTTTGTTCTCTCTGTTACTAAGCAATTTATACCATGGTATTCACAGACCCAGAATTCTCCTAAATGACCCATAGAAGCCAAAGGAGTAGCACGTGCAGATAATGAAAGCATTCAGGAGGCTGAGGCAGAAAAATGCCGTGTTCAACCGCAGCCTAGACTCCACAGTGAGAACTCGTCTTCACAAAACATACCAATGACAGATAGCATGTTCAACCGCAGCCTAGACTCCACAG
>NW_004949118.1:3801431-3811530 GCF_000317375.1 Microtus ochrogaster | reverse complement strand
CTTCACAAAACATAGCAATGACAGATAGCATGTTCAACCGCAGCCTAGACTCCACAGTGAGAACTCGTCTTCACAAAACATAGCAATGACTGATCGTTTCCATCCATTTTTATTACAGAATTCTAGAACAATATTTGTCTCTAGCAAAATTGTTAACATCACATGCTTTTTTTTGAGGGGGCAGTCACATTCCTCATGTTCGGTAAATGTAGATAATAATTCACTGATTCAAAATTAATACTCACTGGAAAAGCTGTGAATACTAGTTATGTCTATTTGAGAAATCCTTGAAGAAATTAGAATTAGCTCTTCCATGAATTCTTTCCAAAATTTCTATTATCCTAGATTCTTCAGAGATGGGTTAGTGTGCTGCTTTTGCAAAGGACAACCTGCAAATAGAGCTCCAGGAGACCATACACCTCCTTCTGGCCTTCACAGGTGCCTACGCTCATGTATACACACGCACACGGGTGAGCATGCACACGTGCATGCACAACTTAAAAATCAAACTTAAATACTTATTACCTGTACAGAAAAAAAAATGTAAAATATAGAAATGTAATGAAAAAGAACGGATGCTAAGAACTCTTGGGAAAAAGGTAAATAGATGTTTCTAAACTCACACCTATCCTTGCAACCCTGGGACACAGGGACGCTCGAGGTGGGTGCTCTTGTACCTATTTGCACATACTTCACAGACACACAGCAGATGACATCAACATTGCGAACCCTAGGAAGTATGCTCTGAGCAAAGGGAGGCGGCTTTGGAAGGGAAGGTCAGCTAGATCCACTTCCCCCATTGGGGACATCTGGGTGACAATCAGCAGTGACAACTGCTGGCTCAGTGATGGCCTCTACGCTTCCCCTTCGGTCTTTTCTTCTTTCATCTCCCAAATTAGCAATTAACAATGTCCATGCCAGTAGCATTGCAAATGACTTATTTAGCTCGCAAACAAACATCTGTTACAGTAAAACAAGTTTTGTAGTCTCAAGGCAAAAGCTGGGCCTGGCTGAAGCAGCAAGAAGACTCAGCATCTAGGGACATCCTCGAACGCTGTGGACAATTTGGCAGTGCCACTGGACTAGAATTGTCATGCTGTACTTGATCCAGCTGCCTCAAAACTCTACTCGAGTGGTTCATGATATATATTTTGCTAAAAACTTTCCCGGGGAGTTTTCGGAGCCTTTGAACCCTACCCACTGAAATTTCAAGGCAGGAAATTCGAAGAGAACATGTGTTTTTTACAACATTCAGCCCTTCCTCGCCCCTTTCCAGTTTTCTCAACACACTGCTTGTCCTCTGGTCCACTGCTCGCCAGGAGGACAGAGCAATTCCAGTGCCTGCTGTCTGTGAGTCGCTGGAGAAGCAGATCTGTCTCCTACCACAAGTGTTCTGCCTGGGAGGAGCAGCACACTCCTCCGCCTACTTTCTGAATTCTCCCTTCCTGAATAACGTGCTGTTGCCTCTTATACTTGTACCTTCGGCACCGGCTCGCTCTGATGCCCGTGGAGCTCAGCTGTAACCTACGGGCCGGTACCTCCCACAAGCAGGATAGTTCTATCAGTCCCCCCCATCAATCAGGAACTACGCTCCAGCTTCAGGTTCAGAGGCTCATCATCACTCCTGTGGATGTTGCAATGAGGCTTCAGGACAATGGTCCATTGTTCTTCGACCCCACACCCTAGAGAGAGGCCTGGCGGCCTTCCTTCTTGAGAACATTCCTATATTGGGATGCAATCCTCCCTCCCACTCTGGGACTTAAGATGAATTTAGGGTGATCTACCCAAAAGGAAAGGATGTTTCATGCTCACATTCCTCTAAATGTGACTGGACGGGGGACACTCTTGTCTTTAATTTTAGATTTATTTACTCTATATGTATGAGTGTTTTGCCTGTATTTAAGTATGTATACCACATACATTCCTGGCACCCGTGGAGGTCACGAGAGGGAGTCAGATCCCCTGGCAATGTCATTGGGGATGATTGAGAGCTACCATTTAGGCAGTGGAAACTAAACCAGTCTTCTCTGCAAAAACAAGTACTCTTAACCACTGAGCCATCTCTCCAGTCCCGTGGTGAAAATCTGAAAATATTTCTAGCAATAAATTTAACAGTATTTCATGAAAGACAAAAAAAAGCCTTCTATGTGAATTGTTTAAATTTTATGCAAAGATACTCTATAGCTCCAACTTTCCCAGCAAGCAACCCGGACTCTGGCTTCATAGCAGAAAAGAGAAAAAGAACGTGATTTCTGCCGAGTCTTTGTAGCGAAGGATTTACTCCGAGGGTAACGTGTAAGTGAAGGTGACCTGCAGACCAGATGCAAAGAGAAGATGGAATGTTTCAGAAGAAATCACTGACTACAATATGGTGCTGATAATTAACAAACCTTTCCTTATGAAATATTTATTTATGGATGCTTATGAATACTGGGTACAAGTTTGGCGACATCAGACACTGCCCGAGATGTTGCAAAAACACATCTGAGCTAAAGGGTTTGGGCACCCTTGCACTGTCATTTCAAAGGGCAGACAGAACTGAAATAATAAAATGAAGATTGTGACTTGGGCAGGTGAGTGTGTTTAAAAAACGTGCAAATGAGCTTGTGCCTCTAATCACAGCAGAGACACAGAACTCAAGATTGCCCTCTCGAACCCACACTGCGAAGGACGAGAAAAAGGTCAAATGAGGAAACCAATCATTAAATGACCATGGAATAAGGGGCTACAACGGCACGGAGCAGAGCAAGCCCCTAAAGTGAGCCTCATAGAGTGAGCCTCCAGTGGGTGTGGCTTTCTGCTCCTAGGCAGCTCATGAATTCAGTGCACAGCAAGGTGTCCTGTTCAGAGCACAGCCATCTAAACAGGTGAGGACACAGATCAGATCTCAGGCAAGCTAAACCAGGAAGAATCTGCAGACCAGAGCACCTCGAGGGCACTCTAGAAGAGCAAAAGGAACAGTCTGGAATTGGCGGATGGGCCCACTGGATTCTAGTGGGACTGCGTGATCACGTGCTCCCAGACCAGGCCAAAGGAAACTTATCATCGGAAAAGACAGAGAATAATAAATAATTCTTTAGAGCTCTTATTGCAGGCCTAAGGACATACAGGCACATTGGTGTGAATATGACAATACTGGTGTATGTATGTATTACCATGTGAGTATATATTGTCTTATTAGTGTACATATTACCATACTGGTGTACATAATACAAAATTGGTGTATATCTTTCCATATTGCTGTACTGTTACAATTGCAATATATTACAAAATTGGTGTATATATTACCATATTGGTGTATATATTATAATACACTAGGTACTGTAGGCTTCTGCTTTCCTCCATGACTATGTCATGATCCAACACCCAGAACACAAAGAGGGAACATGGAAGGCCACATGTGTTAGAAAATCCTTAAGTGATTACCCGTGAAAATGCGCTCTTTAAGAAAATATCACAAACCCAACCGTCAAACACATGAAATTCCTGAGTTTCGAAGTCCAGTGATGAGAGCGATAGAACAACTAGAAAATGCAACCTACACCCAAAGGGAAGTCGGTCGGTCAGGAGAAAAGACGCAGGGATGGTAGGACTGGCAGAAGTGTTAAAGAACTATAGTTCAAATGTCCCAAATACCTATGGGCTTAAAATACAGCATAAGCATGGGAAGGAAAAATGAGAAGTTATAAAAGATGAAATTACCATTGGTAAAAATATAATAGGAAGTAGAACATTGACTGGGTATACTTAAAGATCAGTGAACCCGAGGACATAGTAAGAGAAACAACGTACAGAGACGCACCAGAAAAAACAGTGACAAACACAGATGGAAGCCCTGTGACCAACAGGACGATGCTAGGTTGCTAGGTGGCATAATTTATATGTCAATTTCTACCCCAGAGAGTTGGGATGATCTCTCCCCTGCCACACACCACCACCACCACCACCACCACCACCACCACCTCGCTCCCTCCCTCTCCCTCACTACTACCCTACCCACCACCCTTTCCTTCTCCCTGCCTCCCTCCCTCCCTCCTTCCTTCTCCATATACAACCACACCCACACACACCCACACACACACACACACACACACACACACATACTACTACCACCACCTCCCTCTCTCTCCCTCTCTCTCACTACACCACCATCCTCTCTCTCCCTCCCTCCCTCTTCCCCCCCTCACACACACACCACCACCACCACCACCATCTCCCTTCACACACACACTACAAATTCATAAAGTGATTCTTAAGCTGCTGAATATCAAGAAACTACAAACAGTAAGCTCTCAGAGACAGGAAACAAGAGAGAGCCCAACAATGACCTTAGCTCACCATGGAGAGAAAGCTGCAGCTCACATTACAGGAGCAGAGACCCCAGCTAAGCCTGCTGTGCGACCTGAGTTTAGAAGATGGGGCTCACACCAAGGAGGAAGGGAGCAGAGACCCCCAAACTGGCTCTGGTGATCCCAAGAGGTCCCCCCCCCCAAAGCTTCAGCTGAGAATAGTCTTGACACCAAAAAGGGAAATGACAAGGAAAAAAATACATTTTTATTGAAATATAAAAAAGATAAAATGAATACAGGACAACAGATTCTCCCTATAAAAATATTAATGAAAGTTCTTCAATAAAAAGAAAAATGTGGCTATACAAAGGGAAAAGGGCAGTTGTGGGTTAAACAGAAATTGTTTTTCTTGTTTAAACATCTTAAAGCTGACTGATCATTAAAAACGAATAATAATAAAGTGTGAAAATAGCAGGAAGGCCTGCAAGGGGGATAAAGAAGCCTTCTATTGTAGGGTTTTATGAGAATTTTTTCAATTACTTTAGCATTGTAATGTACAGAGTAATTGTACATACTTTTAGGGCTACAGTTTGCTTGCTTGTTGTTTGTTCTGAGGGAGGGTCTTGTTATTTTTCCCAAGTTGCTTTCATACTACTATACTCAGGTAATCCTCCTGCCTCAGCCGTCTGAATACCTGGGTCTATAGGCTTACCTATAGTGGCTAGCACAGACCAGTGTTTGATAGACATGTTCAGTATTTATTGATCACATCAGAGTAACTTTTATATGAATCACATCAAACATTCATAATTTGTGTGTTGGGAGCATTCACAATTCTTTCTTGTAGCTTCTTAGACACAGAGAGCCACCTCATTGTGTTATAGAGCACTAGAACTTAATCCACAGATTCTATAGGTTTTTAAATTAAAGTACAAAAATATTAGGGACATCTTTATGCCAAGAAGTTTAGGCATAAGTGATAAAGATCAAACCTAGGAGAAGAAATTGATAATTCGAAAGGTGCTTCACCTAATCGAAAAACAAAAATGTATGAGGCACACACATGCAAATATGCACACACACATGTATGTGCATGAGGCACACACAAGCAAATATGCACACACATACACACACGTATGTATATGAGGCACACAATGCAAATATGCACACACATGCACAGACACACATGCATGTGTACGAGGCACACACATGCAACTATGCACACACATACACAGACACACACACAAGCACATGAACAAGGCAAGAAAGGGCCCTAACAATATAAACTAAAATCCTTTCAAACTTCCAAGCTGGGCCAGGTGGAGTATGTTATTAATTTCCACAATCAAGAGGCTGAGGCATGAGGAGCTAGGGTTCTAGGCTAGCCTGGGCTACAGAGTGAGAGCCTGTCAACAACAGAAACCTATGAGAAAATAAAATCTTTGTGACCTTGGAAGCAAAGATTTCAAAAATGTGGTAAGATAGAACATTCACTAAATGGATTTTTAATATTTCTGTCCATCTGAGAACACAGAGAAAAAAAGATTGAAAAACATTATAATCACAAGAATGAAATGTGCTTGTGTCCAAATGCAGAAGTAAGTCCCCAAGCTCAGTAAGGAAGAGAGAGGCTGTATTTTCACAGACAAGCCGTCAAAGGAGGAAACTGTCTACAGTTTAGAGAGCGGAACGCGGAGGACGGTGCAGCCCGAGACCCACAGGAAAGCACAGCGGTTAGAATGACCGGTCGCTGGGGTCCCACGGACTCCGAAGACAGAGGTCATCTTAAGTATTTGATTTTGAACTACCTGAAATTATGAAGTCATTACAACAGTGATCGTGACTCTTTAGGGGGTTGAGTGACCCTTTCACAAGGGTCTCCTAGGGGGTCAGAAAACACAGATATTTACATTACAATTCATAACAGTCACAAAATTACAGTTATAAGGTACAACAAAATAATTCTATGGTTGGGGTTACCACAACATTAGGAAGGTTGAGAACCACTACGTCAGATTAATTTTGCCCTCCATTGGTCTATCTCAGTATTAGGGCCAGATACAGTAAACTTAAGATTCTTCATGTAAGAAAGTTTTTTAAAAGACAACGTCTCACTTTGTAGCTCCATGCCCTAGAATGTATGACCCTACTGTCTTCAGTCGACAAAGATTTCAGATGGGCACCACCACACCCAGAATATGAATAAATATTAAATACATGCCTGTGGCAGAATTGTAGTTATATACAGAAATATTTTCAAGAATGGATGTTATAATGAAGAAACATTTTCAGAAAATTATCTAATACATCTGCTAGTTTATTATTATTAGTCCCTGATATGTCCAAAATTTTGCATTCATTAAACAAAATAAAGACCCATTTTCTTCCCCTTTCCAAACTTAATCTTTTTCCTTTAAAGTTTCATGAAAAAGAAAACAAGTTGTTTTTGGAAACTTATCTAAAGCTGGCCCCTCTTCTCTAGTTTCCCTGCTCTCGGGAGCCTCTGGGTTACGGAACTCCGTTCCAGGCAGGGCCAGCTCCAAAAAGATAAGAAAGCTCCACCGTGATGGAAGGAACGGGGAAGTGGAAAGATCGTGGGGAGGAGGGAGTGGGCACAGCAATCCAGTGGTGAAACCCAGAATCCGGTGTGCGTAAGGACTGCCCCAAAGACAACTGCCGGGCCGTTCTGGCCTCAGACACCAGCTAGAAGGCAAAGCAGGTGGGCTGGCAGGGACAGCAGAGGAAGGAGCGCACCACGTTAGCAACCACAGTCCCACAGCGGTCCCAAACTGACAGGAATCAACTCTAAAACATATCACAGGGCCCTAGAATGTCCTCTATTTTGAGATCTTGCTTCAAATGAGGTATTACAGAACACTGAAGAATAAAGCAAGACTCTCTTCCACACAGCAGGACAGAGTTCAAAGTCGGCTACCCTTCACCACACAAAGCCAGCCAGAGGAGAGAACAGCTGAGCCCCTTCAGCCCACCTACCCTTAGTAAGTATTTCCTGGCCAGATGTTCGCACAGGTCCCACGTACCCTGAGCATCCTCCTCCTCCTAGATTAACCTGTCTTACCGCATGCTTCAGGTATGTAGCCCTCCACAAGCCTGCCTCGGTTTCTCGTTTTTCCATTCTCGATCATCCTTGCTCAGCGTGCAGTCTTAGAGTGTGTGTACGTCTGTGTATACGTGTGTGACTGTATGTGTATTTTATGTGAGTATTTGTATGCGTTTGCATGTGTGTACCTTTGCATGGGACCACTTGCCTAGAGAGAAAAATGAGCCGCGATCCACTTTGGGATTGAGAAAGCCAGTCTTTAAACCAACAAAATACCCAAGAAAATATCCGGGCAAAGTCCGTGAAGATAAAAGTCTGGTAGCTCTGCAAATTTATCCAGAAATCCATGTAAGCCTGTTTAGCCTTTGTGCGCTGAAGGAAATTTCCAGTTGAAGAATTAAGTTGAACACGTGACTTTAGACTTCAGAGGCTCAAGTTCTGCTACACAAAAGGAAAACAAGGTCTGGATAAATCCTTCAAAACCTTAGAACAAATCGAAAGCATTCACAAGGAAATCTGAAAACTAGTGGGGATTTTTTATATCACAAGTCACAGACAGTCCACAATCCACTCTAACCCAAATGACCAAGGCTGACTTCTGTCCACAAGGACACCTGGAGGGAATGGTGGGGACACTCTCCCCACTTTCCTGTTAGGGGCTACGGGGCCAATTTTATCGATTAATGATTTCTCTGACGTTCTGAAACTGACAGAAACACACATCAAGGCTCACTGTAACGTGCAGCTATGAATGAAAAAAAATAAAGAACAAGATGGGGTGGGGGTGGGGGAAATAAATTTGCCAGTCTGTAAAGAAAGTGACTCCTCATGCTCACTGAGTTCCATAGGCAACCCAAAGAAACTTGGTTGTGTTGTAGACATTACCAATTCCCCACGTAGTATACACATGTTTTTATATATACACACATATGTGTGTATAGAGAGAATAAAGCACTAAATAATGTATATGTATAATTATATATTATATATAGTTTTGATCTTTTACTGGAGAGACTGTTTAGCATTATTTGGTACAAATAATTTCTCTTTTTAAAAATGAGGAAAGCATAAACTTTATCACTATAAAGAATTCACAAAGCACAGCCATTTACCCCAGAGTAACTGTGTGAATGACCTAAGGAGCCACGGCTGGGAAACCCTCCCATATTGACATGTTTGAATGTAAATACGTCCATCTGTGGCCTGGGGAGCTGTTTCAATCTGTAAGTGCGGTACTGTGGAAGTGGAGATGGGAAGATCCCTGGGGGTCACTGCCCTGATAGTCAGAAGAGGGCAGAGGTCAGTCTCAGGGCTCCCTGCACATGCTCACATGCATGTATAGACAGGTGGGCAGGTGGACAGATGGAGGGATGGACACACACACACTTCTATCCATACTGTGGATTTCCAAAAATCTTGGGCTATTAGTTTCAATCTGTGAGTCCGTCTGAATGAAAACAAGTCTAAATAGAATTCAGCCGGGCGGTGGTGGCGCACGCCTTTAATCCCAGCACTCGGGAGGCAGAGGCAGGTGGATCTCTGTGAGTTCGAGGCCAGCCTGGTCTACAAGAGCTAGTTCCAGGACAGGAACCAAAAAGCTACGGAGACACCCTGTCTTGAAAAATCAAAAAAAAAAAAAAAAAGAATTCTCAGCGTATTGGAAGCTACTCCACACTCCTGGCTGATGAGAACAGGAAGAAGGTCAGAAGGTCTTGGCCTTCTGTCTTTCAAATGTCACTGCAGTGAACAAGCAGTAAGACATTTTCAACGCCTAGAAAGCTGAGTGCAGTTCTGTCCTCTCTTTCAATCAGAACATCAGAACCCCATGGTTATCTTCTCTCGCATCACGGATCTGCCCATTCCTCTTGACTATGCCAGAGCAGAATGGAGACAATGACAAATCAACGACCAAAGTGAGGTGTGTGGACGTAAGCGGGGCAACTATGGCAGGAACTCTAAACAACAGTTTAAAGACACACTGGTCCGTGCAGCCAGGCATGGTGGACTACACCTTTAGTCCCAGCAGAAACAGATGGATCTCTCTGAGTTCCAGGCCAGCCTGGTCTACACAGAGAGTTCTGGGACAGCCGGGACTACATAGAGAGATCCTGTCTCAAGCAACAACCACAGAAACTTTGAGCAGAGATCTTCTTTGTTTTCCTTTGCTACAGGCAAAGTCAACCTTGACACCCCACTCCACCACACTCAGTGTGGGCTGCAGCCATGATGACCTAACATAACACACCCTTCCTTCCACACTCAGGTGTGGGCCGCAGCTATGATGGACCTTATGGTTGCAGCATTTTAGAGTTTTTCACTTATCATGTCTCATAAATATGCTAATTAGGAGGAAACAGAAGTCCAAATCCCAGAAAGAACTCTGGAAGAGAAATGTCAAGTTTTCACATATAATACAATCTGTGTGTGTGTGTGTGTGTGTGTGCGCGCGCGCGCGCGTGCACGTCTATAATGTTCCTCAACAACCCGGGAAAGAGAAGGGGTTTCTTTCATGGTCTCTGTCATCATATTCTTTAGAAGGCGAGTTTAAGCCAGGCAGATATAAGCAAGGACTGACTGGGACTTCATCCACAGTGCATTGGCGACTGGAAGAAGTGAGAGCAATGGCAAGGGGCATGGCACCGTGCCTGAGCAGAATAAGTTAGTCGAGGATAGCCCAACAGGCATGGCACCGTGCCTGAGCCGAAGAAGTTAGTCGGGGATAGCCCAAGAGGCATGACACCGTGCCTGA
>NW_004949118.1:3800590-3801331 GCF_000317375.1 Microtus ochrogaster | reverse complement strand
AGGCATGACACCAGGCCTGAGCAGAAGTTAGTCGAGGATAGCCCAAGAGGCATGACACCATGCCTGAGCAGAAGAAGTTAGTCAAGGATAGTCCTGGAAAGGGAAGGATGAGAGCTGCTGATGGAGCCCTGGTGGAAGTCCATGACTCCAGAGTTCCAGAGGTCACCCCACACTGCCGTTTTCCCCACATCTTGGGTGACTGCAGAATTCCAGGTCACCCCACACTGCGCCCCCCCCCCATGTCTTGGGTGGCCAGAACGTCAGAGACAGAGAATTGAGGAGGAACCTTTGAAGGAGTGGCCTCACGCTTCTCTGAACCGTCACTCCTCAGGGAGTGTTCAAGAATGCAGGAGGGAATTTTCTGCATGCTTCAGCGAGGATTTAACAGTAGGATGAGTAACCGTGGACAGTCTGTGCAGGAAAAAAGTCCCGTGGCCACACTTGATTTTCAAATTCCTGCTGGACTATTAAAACCCACAGCTTTGCGTGTGTGTGCCCACGTGCGAGCACGTGCATGCTATTCAATGAGTGTGAGGCCACACAGAGGCCAGAATCAAAGGCGGGTGCCTTCTTCAATTCTCCATCTTAGTTTCGGACACGGTCCCTCACTGAAACTGGAACATTCAGTGAGTCTCACCTGATATTAAGCCCCAGCATCCTCCAGTGTCTCCCCCCCCCAGCATCCTCCAGTGTCTCCCCCCAGCGTCTCCTCCCCCAGCATCCTCCAGTGTCTCCTCCCCC
>NW_004949118.1:3789489-3799971 GCF_000317375.1 Microtus ochrogaster | reverse complement strand
CCCCCGGCATCCTCCAGTGTCTCCTCCTCCACAGTGCTAACACCACAGGTACGTGCATCACAGATGAATTTGTACGTGGGTGCCAGGGATCTGAACTCAGCTCCTCGTGCTTAGGGAGCAAGCCCCTTACTAGCTGAGCCATGTCTTCAGGCCCTTGATTTCGGTTTTAGACCCAAGTCCAAAGTGTTCACTGTTTTGTTTCTTCGGACTTTTCCAGCAGACTCATAGTCACTGCCTTAGTTAGAATCTCCATTGCTGCGATGAGGCACCATGACCCAAGAGCAGATTGGGGAGCAAAGGGTTTATGTGGCTTGCCCCTCCACATCACTGTTCATCATTGCAGGAAGTCAGGACAGGAACTCAAGCGGGACAGGAGCCTGGAGGCAGGAGCTGATGCAGAGCCCATGGAGGGGTGCTGCTTACTGGCTTGTTCAGCCTTCGAGGTTGGATGATTCCGATGGTTTTCAGTATATGGCTGCTCTAATGCCAGTGAAGGAATGGACTTGCTACCAAGGAGAGAGCAGGCAGGAAAGGAGTAAAAGCTCCGTTCTCCCAGGTCCTCGTATAGATTTCCAGGGGGGTGTGGCTCAGATTAAAGCACTGTCTGCAGCCCCGTGTGGTGATTTTTTCCACCTGATTCCTTCAAACCACGATCAGTACCGTAGCATCTCAGAGTTTACGTATTGAAATACTTATCATGTCACACATTATTCTTCTGACTGTCCCTTCGTATTACATGAGACTAATGGTGGCATTCGATGATAATTTAGGAGGCCATGCAATGTATACGCTTGTTTCGGGGCGTTATATAACCTACAAATCTCCTTTTAGGGTGACGGAAGAGGACAATGGGTCAGACAGTGCGGAGAACGGGGTGCCGAGCGCTCAGTCTTTATGAAGGAGCCTCTCACCAGGGTCACTCCTTCTCAGTCTGTCTCACCAGCTGCTCCACACGCAGCTGGGATGCAGCGTTTCCCAGGACTCTGAGGCCTCACTTCTTACCCGCTCCTCTCCTGCCCGGCCAGCCAGGAGACTGCAGAGCACTGAGTGCACAAACCACACTCAGATCTCGACCCTGACTTCCCAGAGGCTAGTGTTTCAACCCAGCAAGAGCACGGCAGAGCCATTTTTCCATGTAGAATCTGGGCTGGGGATGTTCTGTTTTCCTTGGTTTGTGGTAACGCCACTTCTCAAGTCATCTGAACTACAAAACTAGAGTCGCTTTGGTTTAATTTAGTGCTTCTGATTCTCCCAAAGCAAACGTTTACCATGTCCATCTCAATTATCCCCAACTCTAAATCTTGCCAAAATCTAAAGCATATGCTTGGTCATTTCCTGAACTGTAATGCAATAGTAAATAGTGCTATGTCTTTAATGTCAAGTTGACTTAACTCATCAATTTTACTTGACTATTTAACATGGGGAAATAATTTTAAGCAATCGCACAGAAATTTATTAACTATAAAATTATTTTTAAAACTTAGAAATAAGTAAGGGAATATTTGACAGATTTATTCTGCATGCATGTAAAAATGACATTGAAGTCACTAAAGTTATACTAAAAGAATTATTATTATAAAAAAATGCAGGCAGAGACAGGTGGCTCTCTGTGACTTCGAGGCCAGCCTGGTCTACAGAATGAGTTCCAGGACAGGCTCCAAGAGCTACAGAGAAACCCTGTCTCGAAAAAACAAAAAGAAACGCATTTCATAGTGTTAAATTAAAAGCTGGGGACTATGGAGATGGCTCAGGGGACTTCCCACACAGATATAAGAACTGGAGTTCAGAGCCCCAAAACCCACATATGCCAGGAGGGCACAGTGGCCACCTATAATTCCAGCCTTGGAAGGTGGAGATAGGGTCCCCCCAGAGGAAGCTCACTAATAAGGCACAAACGAGCTCTGAGACTCCACATGCATGTTTTCAGTGGAAGCTACAAGAACACTACCAAAGCCATGAGAATGCTAACAAAGTTATTGAAACACTAGCAAACCATGAAAAACACTAGCATAGCTATGAGAACATTAGTAAAGCCACAAGAACACTACAAAAGCCACAAGAACACTAGTAAAGTCACAAGAACACTAGCAAAGTCATGAAAAGACTAGCAAAGCCACGAGAACACTAGCAAAGCCACGAGAACACTAGCAAAGCCACAAAAATACTAGTAAAGTCACAAGAACACTAGCAAAGCCACAAAAATACTAGTAAAGTCACAAGAACACTAGCAAAGCCACAAGAACACTAGCAAAGCCACAAGAACACTAGCAAAGCCACAAGAACACTAGCAAAGCCACAAGAACACTAGCAAAGCCACAAGAACACTAGTAAAGTCACAAGAACACTAGCAAAGTCACAAGAACACTAGCAAAGTCATGAAAAGACTAGCAAAGTCACGAGAACACTAGCAAAGCCACAAGAATGCTAGCCAACACCTGAAATTCATTTCTGCTCCAAAGCCAGGAGGAACTGAAGCCGTGCAACAGTTTCTGGATGACAAAAATCAGAATGATCCAGAACTCCAGGACGTAAGCAGAGCTCTGGTGTGGGAGAATTGTTTGCATTCTGTCAATCATGTTTTAACTAAACGCTGATTGGCCAGGCAGGAAGTAGAGGTGGGAAAATCAGACAGGAAGTAGAGGTAGCGCAATGAGAACAGGAGTATTCTGGGAAGAAGGAAGCTCTTTCCCCAAGCAGGATGTGACCTGCCCTGCTGAAAAAGGTACTGAACCATGTAGCTAATATATAATAGAATAATGGGTTAATATAAGTTACAAGAGCTAGTAAGAAGCCTGAGCTAATGGGCCAATCAGTTTATAACTTATGGAGACCTCTGTGTGATTTTCTTTGGGGCTAAACGGCTGCGGGAACCGGACAGGACAGAAACCCCAACAAACAACCGGTTGCTCCTGTTACAGAGCTTGTCAAACCAGCTCAAGAGGTGTTAAGGCTATTGAGCAACCACAGGTAACTGTCATAAGAGATGATGAGCTTTACACTAAGAAACATGTGCCTATCTACTTAAAATACAGAAGTCATTAGGAAACATGCAAATATTATTAATAAGCAATTAGGACTTGGGAATTTGATTCGGGGAGAGAGCTCTTGGTTGACATGAATGAGTCTGTGGGTCTGGTTCTCAGCACTGAAGAACTATGTCAGGACCTTGGTTCAAATTGTTTTTGAATAATCCAACAAAAGGCCTGTGAAAATACCTAACGGAAGCCACCAGCTTAACAGCCAAGGCCCCAAGGCTTTGACTGAACATCAAATAACGTTTTAGTACACTGTGAAGATGTGTCACTCAGATTGGTCTAATAAACAGCCAATAGCTAGGCGGGATTTCTGGGGGAGAGCGAAGGCTGGGAAGAAGGGTGGGGTCAAGCACAGCTGTGGAAGCAGGAGCATGGGCAGGACACAGACAAGGTAGATGAGCTTCTGAGCAGCCCTGAGATGACTAGAAATGGGTTAACTTAAATTATAAGAACAAGTTAGTAAGTAACAAGCCCAAGCTATCAGACGAGCCTCCATAATTAATAATAAGTCTTCGTGTGTATTTAGGAGCTGACAGGCAGGACAGAAAAATCTGCCAACAAAAACTCTTAAAATGTTGATTTAAAAATCTGCCTGACTCACACCCTAGAGAAGCCGTCTGGAATTCTAGGGGGTGGGTCCCAGTGCCATGGATTGTAAAGGGGGTCCCCTTTGCCATTCAGAACTGTGAACAATTATCCCACGTGTACACCACATCCCCAAAGAAGAATCTCATTTTGACTTCCATTGACAGTCAGGTTGGAAAAGTAAAAGGTGCAAACATAACGAAAAGTCAGTGAGAACATGAAGTATTATTCTCTTAACCCGAGGGGTGTCATTTAGTTCATTTTGTTTCTCTTCTCAAAGAGGAATTTCAATACACATCAAAAGTCTTCGCCAAAAGAAAAGAAAAACTAGAATTCACAACATTTAATGCCACGAAATTGAGCTCCAAGGAGAGAGCTTGCTTATTGTAAGCATCTTTTCCAGGGTAAAGAGTCAGTCAAGCCGGGCGATGGTGGTGCATGCCTTTAATCCCAGCACTCGCGAGGCAGAGACAGGTGGATCACTGTGAGTTCGAGACCAGCCTGGTCTACAGAGCTAGTTCCAGGACAGGCTCCAAAGCCACAGAGAAACCCTGTCTCGAAAAAAAAAAAAAAAAAAGAGTCAGTCAAGTATCCCTAAGAAATGTCTGGACGAGTATGAGTAGCAGCTTTTGATACAGGGAGAGCTGGCTTCCATCCCCCAACTCTGATTTTAAGTTGTCTCTAGAATGATGAGGCCAGGGCACCCCAAGATGGTTTGGCTGTGGACACGGAGCTGGGAGATGAAGCGGCTATGGTCAACTGAGTCAGCTTCCCCTCAAGTTTAACTTTCCACTGTCAACAGCTTATTCTAACCTGCATGTACACACATTCCTTTTGGACTCTACCATAGGTAGGAAAATTCTCTGAAACCATTCGTTAAGTATATCATAATATTTCAAAATCTGTGTGTAAATAAAACAAAACAAGGTTGAGGCAGAAGGATTGTAAGCTGGACGATAACCTGGGCTACACAATAAGTTGGAGTTCAACCCTCAAAACTAGCAACAGAAAAAAATAAGAAAATAGAAAAAATTATAATATAAAAATTGTAGATCAACAGTGGCTTGTGCAATCCATATGGTAAAAATGAATAATTTTAGAAATTATTACCTTTGCCATTTGACATCAAAATAATGTTTCCTTCAACTCACCCGTACATTTAAAGACCTGTGCTTCTGTTTGTTTGGTTTTTTTGTTGTTTTTTTTCAAGACGGTTTCTCTGCATAGTTTTGGAGCCTGTACCAGGCTGGCCTCGATCCCACAGAGATCTGCTTGCCTCTGCCTCCCATGTGCTGGGATTAAAGACATGAGCCACCACTACCCAGCATTGCTATAGCTCAGTGGTAGGGCATTGAACTGCTTTCTTTCATCAAAACAAAATTTTCTCCTCATTCCAAATAGTTAATATTTCATGGAGAATTGTTCTTTTTTCTTAAGAAAAAAATCTTCAATATGTGCCAATTATAAATATCACACATAGACATAGAGCACTCACAGATATCACGATTGTGAGAAGTGAGCTTCTATAATAATCTCATCATGTGCACTGTTCTTTGACCTGGACCCTATTCTATTCCATTTTTCCCTCATGTAAACAGAGAATAATGAAATCACACTTGTGAGCTGGGTTGAGTTCAAGCACCAGAAAAAGGTACTCAGGCTACCAACATCCCTCGCTGGACCCCGGCTCACGTCCTCATACAGATTCATCCCTTTTTCTCTCTGGTTTCGAGTCCCCAGGCTTACAGGTTGGTGAGTACGTTTTTCACACCTGGATTACAGCATGCCAGAAATTTTAGAATCAGGCCACCATGAGGGTACTGACTTCTGACAATGTGTACAGAAGTCAGCCTGAGATCTAGCTGCCTCTAAACACAGAGAGGAGAGAGGAGGAAGCAACCTGAGTTAGCCCGAGGAAGCTTGAGGCCAAGGAAGGAAGAGCTGTTCAGAGAGGGAGAAAGGATGGTCAAAGTTCAAGAACCCACAAGAGGCAGACACATCTCGGGTGCAAGGAGGAGAATTGGGTTAAATTATGAGTCGCATGCCTGGTCTAAATGAATGAATGAGGGAATGAACGAGTGAATGAAATAGCTTGTTACTTATGATCCTTCACCAATGTTTCTTTCAAAACATGTTAGTGATATAAATCACCCTTCCTTCATCTCTGCTTAAGAACTTGGAATCTGAGCAATTTTATTTATGTGGCTGACCCAGGGACCTGAAGGGGAGTGTTGTTTGCAGTAACTGAAAGACGGAGCCTAATCAGGAACTCACGTGAGCACCCTCCTAACAGGAGATTTAAAAGATTTAGCAAGGATTGAAGTCAGTATCAGGGATAGTTGATGAGGCTGCCATTTGCTTTGATCTTCTCTTGAGAATCTCCTTGAGCAGAAGCAGGCATCGTGGTCACCCTTTCGCTTCTGCCAGCACCTCTATCTGCAGTCGCGACTGCTAGACACCCTGGCCCAGACACTGCTGTTTGTCAAATCAGCATTAGAAAACCACTTAGACACTGGACCGTGCTTCAAGCTCTACTTAAGCTTTTCAAACGGGACCAAACTTGGGGTTTTACAGAGAGACTTCCAACTTCCATCAAGCAGTAACTGTGGCCTTTGTCCCCACATCTGACTTCCATGGACCTCCTCGGATATTGAAAGTGACAGTGGCACTTGACCTCACTCTGTAAAGAGTAGGTGACACTCTATTCTTCTTTACCTTTAACGCTTTCAGCCATGCAGAGTTCAGCATGGATTCAATAAGCTTACGAAAATGATATACAAGTATAGATGGGACGTGAGCCTTCTATAAAGGTAAAAGATAAGGAAGAGATTGGAGGCAGAAAAGGTGAAAGAAGATGTTTCCAAGGTGTTCCAATGACATCCCAGGGGGCAACTCCCGTCCCTTGATACTCCAGCTAGGGGGCTGGTGCCAAGCTGCGCCCTCTCCTCTCCTCAGCCTGGGAATCCTGATGCACACTCTGAGCCAAGAGTCTAAGGCATGACGGGAGACTCCAGATTTCTGACAGCACTCCCAGAATGCTGTGCAGCCTGGGCACAGCAGCAGCAAGGCTGCCCAGGGAACTGTGCTCCAAGCATCTGTAAGTGCATGGACTCCTTCCTGAGTCCTGAGGGGAAGCAGACAGCAAACACGGGCTGGATAAGGGAGACTTTCTTAGGAGACTCACTTGGCTATTTTCCCAAAATGTGATAGGTGTGAAAGAAAGCCAACGAGAAAATAATGCAGGATCATAAAACCACAAACTTGGGGACTGGGGGAGACATCAATGATGGAGACCAGGAAGGATCATACAACTGAGAACTGGAGGGTTGGGGGGAACAAGGTGGAGATGGTGGGGAGGGGTGTCAATGATAGGGACCAGCTAACATGAGCAGCAGAAACAAGGAACTTTGAGGCTGGAACAGGAGCTGTAGGCCCAGTGATGGAGAGGCAATGGTGAGGGACATCTTGGGTAGAGGCCCTGCCTACAGCAAACCCTTCCACCCAACTAGAAACCAGAGGGGCAAAGGGGGAGCTAGAACAAAGGGAGCTGCCTAGGGAGGAACTTCAGCCTCACAGAGCAATTTATTATTTCCTGGGATTAAAGGTAAACATCTTTCAAACAGAGAGGAGCGGGACTGGTTCAAAGGGCAGCAGGAGGAAGGAGTCAAGCCTGTTCCATTTAGGCAGGCAGTGTTTAGGATACCAGGACCCTCCAGGGGCTGGTGAGTAAGGTCAGCTCTAAAGATAAAAGCACACACTGAGAGCCCCCAGGCAAAGGCATAAAGGAAGTGCTGGGAAGCCATTAGCAGCCCAGCCCCAGAAGGTAACACACAGCCTCCCTTGGGTGTTTTGGAGAAACAGGATTGGCAGGTTTGCCTGAGAGAGGCAAGGAAAGCAGGGGTCACTTTGCACTCAGAGGCTTTTGTTTGTTTGTTTTAGGAATTTAGTTGCAACCACTGGTGGAACTTCAAGACGGGGTGACCCAAGGGAAATACAAGCAGCAAGCACTAAGGCTAAGCAGACAGATGCCAACCCAGAATACTGCCCGAGCAGTACTGTTTGGAGGAGATGTGCCCTGGAACGTTTCTACTCCGTCATGCCTGCTCACAGCACTCAGAGGTCGGCTGGATCATAAGGGTTGTCACCTCGTCAATGGAACCACCAATTCACTAGTTCACCCAATGGGCTATTAGGAAGTGGGCCAGTCTCTGGGTGGGGAAAGGTGTCTGTCCCCAGACTCTGTCCTGCCACTCTGCTCACTGACTACCTTGAGGTGAATGGCCTGTCACACATCTCTCCACCTTGACATTGCCCCTTACCACAGTCCCATAGCAATCAAATCAGCCAACTATGGTCTGGGGCCTTTGAAACCCTCGGAATAAATGTCCTTCTTTAAGTGGTGTTTCTCAGGCCTTTGGTCACAGGGATGAGAAACGAACAAAATGTCATATTCATACATATCTAATGAATATACACACATATACCTAATTATATGTGTAGAAGTTCTACAAATACACTCATTTAATTAAATATCAGAAAACGCATGTAAATATGTGTAGTTAACACATACCTACCATGAAGGTTGCCGGTGCCAGGTTCTTCTGTGGCTATAAAAACTCTATGATGCTCGAGGCCTCCATACTAAATGACCCGGTATTTCCAGTGAATCTTTGCATACCTTAAATCATCTTTGGATTCTAACTACTATCTAATACAATGTTAATGCAGTGTGGATAGTTGTTCCACTGTATTGTTTGGGGGGAAGGGAAATGAGAAGACAAAAAGGAAACATGCATTCAGAATAGGCCCATATTTCCCAAGCATTGTCAGTATCAGGGGGCTGAATGAAAGGATGGAGAATCCACAGATCTGTAGGTCCCACTGGTATCTGCTTGCACGAACACACACATTCCCATATTGGCTACTTACACACATGCATAATCAAAGGGACTTCCTTATTGATCCTCTAATAAAGATGCTTATGAAGACATCGAACATGGATCATAGCAGGCGGCACACACCTGTAGTCCTAACCACTCATGAGGAAAGATCACTTGAGCCTGAGAACTTGAAATCGGCGTGGGCAACAGGACAAGATCTCATCTCAAGGAAAACAACAACAGCAGAAGTAATAGAAGAAAGGAAAGGACTTGCTTGCCTTTTCAAAAACAAAACACATTATTAAAAAGTCACCGCTGTTTCACAGCTAAAAAACAATACTCTTTCCCCCGGCCACTGCGGGAGAGCCCTGCCCAGGGCCCTTGCTGAGCTGGAAAAGGCTTTCTTTTCTTCCTTCCTTTATTTGTTTGTTTTACATCCTGGCCACAGTTTCCCCTTCCCCACTCCTCCCAGTTCCTCCTCCCCAGCCCACCTCCATTCCATTCCACCCCCAATCCACTTTTCTTTCCTTTCTGTCCAGGAAAGGGCAGGTCTCACGTGGCTACGAACAAAACATGGAATGTCAAGTTGCAATAAGACGAAGCACCTCCCCAGGTATTAAGGCTAGGCAAGGTGACACAGTATCAGGAGGCGAAGGGTCACAAAAGTCAGTAAAGGAGTCAGAGACAGCCCCTGTTCCCACTTTTAGCAGGCCCACAAGAAGACCAAGCTACACGACTGTAATATATATGCACAGTGTCTAGGGCAGGCCCATGTAGGCTCCCTGGTTGTCAGTTCAATCTCTGTGAGCCCAGGTGAGTTAATTCTGTGGGTTTTCTTGTGATGTCCTTGATCCCTCTGGCTCATATAATCCTTTCTCCCCCTCTTCAGCATGATTCCCCTAATTCCACCTCGTGTTTGGCTGTGGGTCTCTGCATCTGTTTCTATCAGTTGCTGGAGGAAGCCTCTCTGATGACAATTAGGCTAGGTACCAATCCCAGTACATCCCACAGGCAGGACAGACTGTAGGCTGAAGGTTATGTGGCTGGGGTGGGGTCCCAGTCCCTCCAATTGAAGTCCCTCCTGGTCACAGGAGATGGCCAGTTTAGGCTAGAAGTGTTAGCTGGGGTCATCCTTGTAGTCTCTTACAGACTCTGCCCTCTGCCCACTCCCAACCTGGTCGCTCATGCTCATGTTCCCATCCCCGTTTGCCCACAGTCCACTCCCAAGATTTCTTCCATTTCCCCTTCCAGGGAGATCCGGGCATCCTGGGGAAGGTTTTTAAGCCCCTGGGAATTTTGAGAAGCGAGAAACTCTCAGAGTTGATGAGTCAGTTTAGGGACTGGCTGCCAGGATTAGATTCATCCTTCATGGGGAGTCTCTAAACCCAAATTCTAAGAGATGGGAGGATGGCTGGCTCACCTCTTGCCTCAGAAAGAATTATTGGGAGTAAAACATTAAATAAATAGATAATAAATAAATAATGAGCAAGGGATCCAAATCTAAAACCTTGGCTGTAGTTGAAATGCAAGATGAAAAAACAGTGTTGAGAAGAGATTCGGATTGGGAGAGCAAGTTTTTATATCCCTTGCCCCCACAAATCTGAGATGAAGAAAGATCTGGAGAGGAAAAAGTAGAGTGTGTACTTAGTGTCTGACATCCACCTGATACCTGGGGGTCTTTGGTCCCCACAGAGCTCAGGGAAATCTGCGAAGACACTTGCTGGCTGCATTCCTTTTTCACCATGAGGATTTGTGACCTCAGTGACACATGACATAAGAAGAATAGGTAGGGGGCAGCTTGAGTTAAGCAGGTGGGCTCCAGGGTTCTACTCATGGCCTAAAGAAAAGCTGATGAGGGCTGGAGAGATGGCTCAGAGGTTAAGAGCATTGCCTGCTCTTCCAAAGGTCCTGAGTTCAATTCCCAGCAACCACATAGCGGCTCACAACCATCTGTAATGGGGTCTGGTGCCCTCTTCTGGCCT
>NW_004949118.1:3780013-3789389 GCF_000317375.1 Microtus ochrogaster | reverse complement strand
GGGAGGGAGGGAGGGGAGGAGGGAAAAAGGGGTTCAGAACTGAGAGTCAGGCAGAAGCAGAGTCTGGGCCACACACCCCATTTCTGTCCCAAGGACACTGCATCCAATCCCACTAGGTCAGGACTCAGAGAGGTCAGAGAGGAGGTGGAGAGGGGCAGAGCACCCCAGCAACAATCAAGAGAAGAGAGGAGGGCACAGTCCGTGAAACTGCTAATATTCCTGGGTTTTATCCAGAAGCTATGTCAAAAGTGCTAAATTGGATAGACCAGACTGGCTACGGCTGAGACTATATTAAATTTTTCCACAATCTGCCTGGGGGGGGGGTTGGAACTGGAATATAAATTATATCACAGGAAATAAAGAAAGTCATAGTCTGTGACTGTGAAATTCATGTGTATTACAAGACTGATTGATTTTTCTCAGCCTGAACGGCTTCAGTGGCGTGAGTGAGTATTTGGTTAAGGTCAAATTCTATCCAGGGGCAGCAGTCTTGGTGATCTGGCTTTCGAATAGGACTCACTCATTTTGGTCAACAGTCTGGACTCTGTCCATGGTTTTACCTGATCTCTGACTTAGTGTTAAGATGGTCTCCCAGCTTCATCAAGCTGTGGCCCGGCCTAGAAGTACATGGACCCCTGGCTGAGAGGCAAGAGGGGCACATTCAGTATAGCAACCTGCTGTGGGGCACAGAAAACATGCTCCATTCTATTCTCCCCCCTCTTCAGTGTCATACTGCAATTGTCTGTCTGTCTGTCTGTCTGTCTATCCATCTATCCAACCATCTGTCTAAATATATGTGTATTTACAATGTCGGGGACTGAATCCAGGGCCTTGTGTATGCCAAGCAAGCAATCTACCACCAACCAAAAATCCCTTTACATAAGCTAAGGACCCCAAGCTTCAGTGCTAATGACATTTTGAGTTATTTTGTATTTACATTTTTTAACACGGATAGCTAGAGATCTGCAGAATGATGTTAGAACGATACACATAGGTCAGAGTAATTTTAAAGCAATAAACAATAGTCAAAGTCTGTATAAGACTTGACCAATTTTAACTATTACCTCACAGATTTCATGGTTCTGAGCTAGAGATTTAAAGCACCGTAGAAGGGCAGAAAGATGTTTCTGCTGTCCTTACAACTGGCAAGCAATGGGAATGGCCTACATTCCAGAGTGAGAACAGACATCATCAAGAGGGTACTGAGGAAATTGCAGCATACCTCTACTTGGGAGTCAAATACCAAAAAGTTTAATTCCGGAACACAAACAAGATACAAAGTCTATTTATCTGGTGAAAAACTAGCAGACATAATAACAAGGCCTTGTAAATCCATTAGCGAAGTCTCCCAAATCCATTAGAGCAATCTACTGTGATACTTCAATATTCCTTAGTTACAAGAGGGGGGCGAGACAGCTCAATTGGTAAAATGTTTGCTCTGCAAACAAGAGGACCTGAGTCTCATTCCCAGAAACCATGTTGCCCAAACTGAGATTTTTGCCACCCTTAGAAGTAGAGACTCTCTACATGGGACATTTGCAGAAGCATCCTCAGGGTCCAGCTGCAGATTTTCAGCTCTAAACTGCTCTTCCCAACCTTGAATTCCCCCGTGGTGCCTATTGTATCTTCTGGCTACACTGCCATGGCTGACTCCATAACAAGAACATTGGACCCCAAGGACCCTATGTCTTCAGATTTGCTGAGGGACTCTGCCCTGGCCTGCTTCCTGCCAAGCCACCTGGAAGAAAGAGAGATCAGCCAAGCTGGCTGAAGGAGGCAGAGAGCAGCCGAGCTTCCCGGAAGAAGCTCAGGCCAACTGAGTCACCTGCCAAAGGCACTCTCTGATCTGCTGAGCTGCTTGCAGGTTGCACGGTGTGCTCCAGGTTCCCAACTTTTGTGAGCTGTCACCCATGCTGGGGTGGAAGTTGGTGATGCAGCTGTCTTTGAGCCATTTCTGTCCTGTAGGCCCTCACCCACATTCAAGTAACTTCAATAAAACTCATTGATTCACAAAAACAAAACAAACAAACAAACAAAAAAAAAACAGGCAATGTGGTATACACCCTTGTAATCCCAGCCTTGGGGGAGTGGAGACAAATGCATCTCTGGCTAATTGGTCTACCTGGGACGCTCCTGGTCATGAACCAAGGTGGACAGCAACTAAGGTTTGACATCCTAGGTTGACCTCTGGTCTCCACATGTCCACATGCACACATACATGGCGCACACGCGCACACACACACACACACACACACCTATTATACATTGAGTACCATCTAGTTAGGATTTGTACTAGATTCACTAAAGTCATATAAGACATTTCCAGCACTCCCTATGTACTGAACAGACTAAAAGGGAGAAGCTGACTACAGCCAGGGTGCATTTATGTTCAGTAATTGTATGTAACCTCTGTAGTGTACTGTAAAGGATTAGCACCTGCTGAATATCATCAACAGTTCCCTGAGAAGTCCTATAGGTACTACCGTAGTTTATTGTATAGAAAGAAAAACAATGGAAGTTTGCCACCAGCCTAAACACACGTTATCAGATAGGGGAAACTGCAATCCAGAAGCAGGGTTCTGCCACACTTGGGACATTTTCCCCCTGACTACAGCAGTCACTCTACTTTTCATGCCGTGATGATTGCCAAAGATCCGCTCGTGAATGAACAATACAAGCACTTTCTTCCTACTGGCAGCGGGCACCACCTTACCATCGTGGGGCTTGCAGGTTTTAAAGACACAGGAAGTGGAACATCCAGGACACTTGACAAGAAACCTGGAGCTCATTAATGGGCTTGCTATCGATCCAGGGGGAATTTTTCTACTGCAGGAACTTCCTTCAAAACAACAACAAAGATATTGTGTCCACTCTAGAAAAAAGAAATGCCGAAGAACAGCTGAAGCATCTAAATAAAAACAGGATGGATGAAGGGGGCTGGCTACTCCTCTCTCTGAACCATACGCGTATTTAGCCAGCTGACAAAGCCCCAAGCATTCCCGCTCTTCTGATGCTGACAGCGGAAACAGAACTCAAATGCTAAGGCATGTGTGCTATTCAAGTCCACTGTACATTCTTGAAATAACGTTGATGAAGGTTTGGAGGATGTCTACAGCCGGAGACCTGCTCGTGCATGGCCCTACAGCCACGCAAAAGAGAGTCACTACCTCAGAACTGTCTTTCTTACTGCGTTTTGCTTGTCTTCAACCTCTTGAAGCCTTTCTACTTGCAGCTCCTCCTATGGCATTCCCCGGACTGTCCATCAGATTGTGAGCTCTCTAAGTTTTGAACTCATCACACTGAGCTCCATTAGTCAGCGTGCCAAACTGCCTTCTGTGTTGCCAAAGCAACACGTGCCACGTCCATAAAGCAGATGGATGATACGTAGCATCCGCAGTTAGTCAACTACTATCTACTAGTTATTCAGAGCGCGTAACTGTCTTGAATCTCACAGGACTAAAATTCTACGTTGGGAAACACACAGAAGGGAGACTATCAATAGGACTAATGCACCAATCAGGGCAAGACTGAGGAAGCCAGGGCGACCTGGAAAGAAGCAGAAAATGCCAGAGAAATTTGGATGCTCCGGGGAAGCACCAAGTGTCTTGAAGAAAAATCTGTGGAGGTGGTAAGGACAAAGACCTCATGGAAGACACAGGGAGACAGCAGATGAAGGTCAGCCGTTTCTACGGGCCGTGCAGGTGAGCAGGCTAGCCTTGGATGTGGAAGATTGCCCCTAAGGAAGAGACCTTGCTGAGTAGGAGAGCCTACACCCTGCACCACAGTCTTCAGGACCTTAACAAAGGATGCGTTGGCCAGGGAAGAGCCGGTGGAATGTGGGCTGGACTCTGAGGTAGGGATCAGCAGATAAACCCAACGAGGTCAAGCAGCAGTCAGAGCGGTAACTCTTCAGTAAACAGGAGAACTGTAAGCAGCTCAGGAGCTAAGAACAGAGAGTTCTCTGCAGCACTTCGCTGCTTCGAACTGTAATTTCTCCGCTGGTCTCTCTCACAGCCCTGTTACTACACATGTACGCCTCCCCTTGCAAGCACGACAGACACCATCTTGTCCTTCGGGAGAGCAGTGTGGAAAAAGAACTGAACATGGACTTCCGTGTCTTTCAGTTAAGTTGGGGGTCACTATGGGCCCCACAGTCAGAAGACAAAAGGAAATAATGAACAGACTGGGGCTTGGGCATGGCTCAGCAGCAGCACCTCCTGCAGGCAGGGTTCCCCAGCACTGACAACTAAGGGGTGAAAATGGAGCCCTCGAGTCTCATTAATGCAGGAAAGCGGCCTCGGTGGAGAATTGAAAGTCTTGTAGCTATTATCACCACAACCTCGGAATCTTCCCACTTCCACACGGCAGAACACGGAGAACACACCGGACCATCCATTTATTCAGTTTGGTGTGGGGAAGGGCACCAGACCCCAGAATCAAATTCTCGTTCTCCTTGATCTGGTGCTAGATATTAAACAAACTTGGGCTAGACCCTTACTCTCTGAGGTTCCTCACCTGTAAGCCTGCTCCAGGGACATGTATGAAGATTAATGAAACTATGCGTGTACAAACACCTCGCACCTAGAGGGGGGCATTAGGAACTGGTCCCCACAGGAATTGATTCACGGGGATCAGAAGCACTCGGCTGACAGGGAGAGTCCACAGTGTGTTGACAGCGGTGTTTGCTGGGGACTTGTTTACCTTAGTGGGTTTATTTATTTTCAAATAGTAATCTGGAAAGAAGCTGGGAGTTAAAGCAAAGAACGTACAGAGGGCGCTCGCTCTGGGGGAGCCTTGGGAGGAGTACAGAGACGACTCAGATTCTTCCCCTCTTTCTAGCCTCCCCTCTTCACCCCCAAGTCAGCACCTCCCAGAGCCAAGTCTGTAAATCCCCTATCACACTGCAGGGCACGGTGGTGCAGGCCTGATCCGGGCATTCTGGATATCTTAAGCCCCAAGCAAGCCTAGACTACTAGCAAAATCTGAAAAATTGAAATAAACAAAGCAAAATGAAATTGGCCACGAAAACCTTGTACCATGTTTTCTGTCTCAAAGTTCTCTTCTCATGATAGCATCTAAAAACCTATCCTTACCACTACCATAAATCCCCATATATTTCAAAAATCTAACATTTTGGACACCCTTAATACTTGGGAAGTTACACTATTTCTTTTCTTTTTTTTTGAGTTTTTCGAGACAGTCTACCATGGGTTTGCCTAATGCTGATTCTGCTTGCTTCTGTTCTACGGACTTGGATGAAGTTTTGAATAAATAAGAAGTTCCTATTGGCATGAGACAGCCACAGACTAACTTAAAAGGGGTTTCTTTCTTTAAAGAGGCTTGCAGAGAGGAGTTACACGACAAAGCCCGTGATGCTTTCATACCGCATACAAGCAGACTCACCCCTATTGATTATTCATGGTTAGCAAGCTTTGAAATGGAAGACCGGGTGGCACACGTTTACTACTAAAAAAGAAGGTCTAGGCTAGGCACAGTGGTGTGCACCTGTGACCCTGGCATTTGTAGGATGAAGCAGGAGGATGGCCACTTTAAGGCCAGCTTGGGCTACATGGCAAGACCCTACTGAAAAAGGGAAGGAAAGAAGGAAACGGGAAAGAAAGGAGGAAGGGAGAAAGAAAGAGAAGAGAGAAAAATGCATAAAAAGAACACTGAAATAAATAAATGGTAAATAAACAAATGCACAGGTACACTTATAGATGGCCACCCATTTCCACCGCATCTGTGGGTTCTCCCCAAACGACTTCCTGGACTAATCTCAGGTTACTGTGAATTCTTTCCACATTGCAGCAGGCTCTGGGAACCTGGTGTACGGGAAAAGCAAAAGCCATTTTGCTGCCTCCCCGGTTTTCCTTCACCAGGTGATAAGAATGTGGCTTGGCAGGAGTTCCCGCCACAGAGGAGCAGCAAGAAAACCAAGGTCAAGACATCTGCAGTGTCCACTTACCTGGGAGTCAGAGAGTCACGTAGCACTGTGATGAACAAAGGCACTGGAACACACTCAACAGCCTTCCTGGTGCACAAACATCACCATTCATTCATTCATTCATTCATTCATTCATTCATTCATTGGAAAGTTAGGTTCTTGGAAAGTCCACGCTGGTGTGATCTGGACGGAGCCAAGCAGGAACTGTGCTTATCCATGGAGTTCCAATTTTGCCATGAGCATGCATAAGGGCCTGTATTCACTAAGCACCTCCGGTAAGGGAAGGGGCCTCAGGCTCATCCTCCCAGCCCACAGGCCCAGGTTTGCTCGCTCGCTGTTAGGCAAATGAAGTTTCACAAGCCGTTCATTTATTTGTCACTGAAGTCATGAACAATGAGTGTCTACCTAATCAGCTGGTGCATGGCCAAACATTCCTCTCCAGAGTGTGGGTTTTCTTTTCTTTCTCCTAAGTACTCTCCGGGCTTTTGTGTCCCTGAGAAACACCTCTCACTTCTCCTCCCTTCAGTTTAGATAAGCGTGGGACATTGTTCTGCTACCTTACTGCATCTCCCCTAGTCTTCTCACCCGGCACCAACAAACCACAGAGCTCCCAGTCCTAGCTGGGGGCTCCGGCTCTGCGCCCACAACACTGTACTTCTAGGCTGAACTGTTTTCACCCCCCACTTTCAGAAGGTTTCCAGGCAGGGGTTTGTTTGAGGCAGCCAAGCTACCTCTAGGTTTAAGCAGCATAAACTGCAGCCCTGCAGCAGCTCAACTACAGCCTTCCAGCGGATCCTGACTTAGTCCCTCTTCTTCCAGTTGAGAGCTTTCAATTCCTTTCAGCTCATCTTGTCTAGAGGGAGTGGTGGTATACAGAACTCCAGCTATCAGAAACCACGGAATGCACAAGTTGAAACAAACTATTGCTTAAAGACGTAAGGACAGATCCGTGTTTGGGGACGGACATCAGAGCACCCGTTTAGTCATTATTTTAAAAGGAGAGAGAGAGAGAGAGAGAGAGAGAGAGAGAGAGAGAGAGAGAGAGAGAGATGCTAATGTCACATCCTAAGTACCACGATGGAATTGCTTATGGTATTCTGGGCCTGTAGTTGGCAGCTGCTTTTGTCTATGGCCGAAATCCAAGATTTACCGCCCACCAATGCAATGCATCCTACCCTCAGTCCACAGTCCACAAGCAAACAACATTTCATCAAGGTGGGCTTCCTGTTGAACTCTAGGAGACTCCAGAAAGAAGGTGCCGTGGGGTCCAAGTGGTCTTTACTTTTAGCTTACAAAATACTCTAGTTAGACAAATCTTCAAACAAAATAACTGCGGGTGCAGATTTTAAAAGATAAAGACAGTATATTTAAGTTAAAAAATAAAATCCACAATCAGAGGATTCAGATACAATTTAAAGGAAATAAAATTGAAATGTGCAGCTGTTCTGCTTCCTCTTATCCTGTGCCCTCCTGCACTCGATACAGACAGGAGAGAGGGAGGGTGCACAGATGACCCCGGTGGGGAAACCGTGCAGGAGGAGAGGTTAATCAACACCGTGGAAGCGCTGCTGAGAGGAGCCTGCGTTTGTAAGGCTCCTGCAATTGAGCTTATTAGGTCTGGCTTTCAGCACACACTAATCAAGGGTGCTAATGAACCCAAAGAGGTCCAAACCGAGAGCAAAGGGAAAACCTACACACAGAGGTCAAAGGGCAGATGCCAAGGACAGATGGGAATCAGCCAAACCCCAAACCCTGGAGCAGAAGTCTGTCCTATGGAGCGGCACAGAAATGAAGGTCCTACTCACCCATCTTCTAGGGGACCACAGCCAAGGCCACTCCTGGCTAGTGGTGTCCTTTGTCTCAGAACAAAAATCAAGCTGGCAAGGCTTTGTTGCCCTGACTAGAGATGAAAATAATTCCACTCAAGGGAAAAGCTGGCAGAGTGAGAGTCTCCTGGAGTAAATATTACTAAAATTAGGTAACTACCTGGAAAGACTGGATTGGACTATTTCAAGCCACTAGGAACTAGAACCAAGAGCCTTTAAGCCATGCATTCTTAAGGCAATGCATTAAGACTTTTTAAAACCAGTCTTTTACATCAGTAATAAGATTTACTTTGTTTCTTTCTATATCACGTGTTAGAAGCTCACATCCATAACCATCAGAGAAAATCACCTCCCGTAAAGGGCTAAAACAATCACAATTTACTATTGTCACACGATGTACCTATAAACGATCAAGATGACAATCAGCGCCACCAAAGCAGCCACTGGAAACTGGATTTTATAAACAGCTCTTGCAGCCAATTTTGCTCCCTTCTTTTAAAATAAAAGGGAGACGTGGCCTCAGAAAGGAGCCCAGAGCCTGCGATGCTGCAGACGGGAGCATCTAGAGACTTACCGACCAGCAGGACAGAAGTCTCAGATGAGAGACACAGAACAGCTCTGTCACGAGGTGCCCTCATGGCCTGGAGGCAGGGAAGCCATTTCCAGCCAGCCTTCTCGACCTCACACCACTGAGCGCTGCCCTGTCCTCCCAAAGGACAAGCAGGGTTGGGCCCCGCGGCCAAGGAAGAAAGGGCAGTGGAGTCCAGGGCTCTGTGGAGAGCAGATTCCCTCTGCCCTTCAGCTGTGTAAAGAGCTGCTGCCTGCCGGACAAGCGTCGCCTGGCCGCCTTCCTGTTTGTGTCTCAGCTCAAACTTCTATCCATTTCCCCAAGGAAGACTTACTTTGGAAGTGCAATTAGCATCAGGAGGCTGATTTGGAGAAGCTGGGCAGTGACTGAGACCTAGAAACACGTTTCCCCTAAGTAGATACAGGCTCCATTAAGAGTACCGTAAGAGTCAGAGGCAAAAAGTGGATCCCTTGTGATATAGAGGGTTTCTATTCTTCAGACTTTTAATGTGAAATGCAGGAAGGAAAGAATCTGTGGCTGATTAATCCAATATGTGTCGAGCCATAGCGCAGACACAAACCGTGACTTACGGTCAGAAGGTAAAAGCGTGACTGCAGAGGCTTTTACCACAGATACGTTGTACCATCTTGACCAAATTCGGTCCCTTATAGACCCCAACCTTTCATGTGGATGAATGGGACCGATAACATGTACGTTGCAGACCCACTTGTGAGAGCCGCAAAAGATGAACATGAAAGACCAACCCCACGTTTAGGGTTCTATGTAGGTCAGAGCTGTGGGAAACTAGGGTGCACAAGGCTGTGTACCATCCCCAGTAACACACACACACACACACACACACACACACACACACACACCACACAGAGGAAACCCTAGCATGCATGTGTGCTCCAGCCTCCCTGCACACACACACACACACACACACACACACACACACACACACACACACCACACAGAGAAAACCCTAACATGCATGTGTGCTCCAGTCTCCATGCACACACACACACACACACACAC
>NW_004949118.1:3756892-3779913 GCF_000317375.1 Microtus ochrogaster | reverse complement strand
TACACACACACACACACACACACACATACACACACACACACACCACACAGAGGAAACCCTAGCATGCATGTGTGCTCCAGCCTCCCTGCACGCACACACACACACACACACACACACACCCCACAGAGGAAACCCTAGCATGCATATGTGCTCCAGCCTCCTGCACATACACACACAAACACACACACACACACACACCACATGTGCCACACATATACAACACCCCCCCCACATACACGCCACATGATCATACTGTGATTACAGCACAATATTTAACTTCCTGCCTATTGTTACACACTTATCAGTCAGCAGTAGTCTGATTTGTAAAAGCTACCCTATTTCCTCTCACAGACTGGAGCTGTCGCTCACTGGGAGAGCACTTGTCTAGCTTGCTCCAGGAGCTCTAGGACTTGAGCTCAATCCCCAAAGCAAGACAAAAATTACTCTAATTAAAGACTGTATTTTTGTTTGCATATTATAGGACTTCACCATGAGCTTGAAGGTTTAAGGAAAGGTAGCAAACTCACTTGCTGTCTGGTTTATTATTTCCAGTGACAATAACTGCTCTTGGCGCATGTTAGCATACAATACATGTCAGCAAATAGTAAACATACCTGTTTGGTGACTCAAAGGATGAATGTGTAATTTCTGACAAAGCCAGACACAGTGTTCTACAGACAGTCGGCCTGGTGTGATGCAGCCTAGTATCTATCTGGGTTTTTTTTGGGGGGGGGCTATTTAAGACAGGGTTTCTCTGTAGCTTTGGAGCCTGTCCTGGAACTCACTCTGTGACCAAGCTGGAACTCACAAAGATCTGCCTGCCTCTGACTCCAGAGTACTGAGATTAAAGGTGCGTGCCACGACCGCCTGGCCAACCTAGCATCTATCTGAAAACTCCATACTGGAAAGGCTCCAAAACTTGAAACAATTGAGTGCCCTTCGAGTCTGGATTTCCAGTTTCAGATTTTCAGATCAGGGATGTACAAATGCTCCGAAGCCTTAAAAAAACAAAAATCATAGCTCCAAAATCTTAGAGTAGATCTCAAGGGTCCAGGTAAGGGATATGTGGCATGCACACACGGATGAATGTTCACGGCCTCTTCCGTGGAGGAACAACCCAGAGAAAATGAGATGAAAAGCTCTTGAAAAATCACCGAGGAATCAGAACTGCATCTTCATTTCTATTTCCATTATCTAAACTAGTATGAGATTTAGACATCACTGTGATTTTGAACGAAGAGCACCTTAGTGATCCTCCCTCCGCCACCTCTCCCCCACCTCCTCTACCTCTGGTCCTCCCTTATAATTCACCCCCAGTCTCCTTTCTTTTGTGTTCCACTCTGTCCTCCTTGTCCCAGCATGCACTACTGCCCTGTCTCAGCAGTCTTCCTAACTGTTTTCACGGCTATACACACACGCACGCACATCATGTGTACAAGTGCACACAGCACAGACGTCTGCGCCTGAGTGAAAACACGGGTTTTGTCTCTCTGGGTTGGAGTCATCTTGTGTATCCTGACTGTCCAGCTCCATCCGTTTTCAGGACTGTGGCGTCGAGGGATGAACGCACAGAGGAACCCCTTAGGTGTAACAGGCAAAATGATTTAACCCACTGAAGGAAACGTCACCTTGGGGTGGGGCACATTTCTCGACTTGCTTCTGTTAAGCCCAAAGGCTGTTCTCTGCTGCCCTTTATACCCCGGAGACGGTGACAGTGGGGCCCGCTGATCTTTATCTTTTTAAAGAGCATGACCTGACATGAAGAATAAAGACTCAGGTTCCCTTGTGGCTTTCATGATCCGCTTACTATTATTTGAAACAAGTGTGCTGGGGGGAGAAGAGAGAAGGTGAAACAATACCAGTTTAGGCTTTCTCTTTACCGCCTGAATCTAGCTCAAGCTGCCGGAGAGAGCAGACACTGCTTGACGGTTGTTCATGAGTACCCATGTCAGGAAGAATGTGATTTTATTAGGCATTTGCCCATTTAATGTCGTTAGCAAGAGACCAGATCTGTCCACATGAGAAGATCCTCTGAACACAATGCTCTCCTACTTTTCAGAGATCTCTTGTTCTGCTTAGGAAAGAGAATGCTCCCTGTCTCGCTTCTTTCCCCGTACCTTCCAGTCTCTCACTTCCTAACGCGAGAGGAGACGTGTCCCTCTCCAGATGTCCTCGTAAGCAGTAATAAAAGAAAATAAATATTTATAAATGCTAACTCCGAATGTCATCAATCTTGTTCCCAAATAAAAAGAATCTCTTGTATCTCATACATGTGCTACAGATTTAGGCCAATTCATCTCCCAAGAACACAGGGTGGTGAGATAAACTCAGCATCGAGTCAAGCAAGTGACTGCTGCCTTCAAGGGCCTGTTCCCGTGTTTCTCCGAGCTCAGAGTTTCAGAGATGGTAGAATTCCACCCATCTCCCTCCGCCCGCTTCTCCTCTTGTTCAGAGCTGCAAATGTTGGAGGTACTGTTTTTATTGACTAATTACAGATTTCTCAGGAGCTCTGAAATGGATTCTTAACAGCTTCTGACTCCCTCACCTTATATTTAGCCTCCGGCCCAACAAATGACAGTCTGCAGAGCTTGTGAATTCAACTGCAGAAGGTTTCCAGACGCGGTACCAACTCTGCCTTCCAGAACAGGTACCACTTCAGCCTGGCGTTGGGAAAGGGAAAGCTGATGGAGCTCCGAGAAGCACCCGAAGGCTCTGGCGTCCCCCCTGGGGATGCTGACAGGCGGCCACCCAGGGATGCTGTAGAAAGTGCTTTACCCTGTTCTGACAAACGTAATCAAGACCCGTACTGCCGGGCGATGGTGGCGCACGCCTTTAATCCCAGCACTCGGGAGGCAGAGGCAGGCGGATCTCTGTGAGTTCGAGACCAGCCTGGTCTACAGAGCTAGTGCCAGGACAGGCTCCAAAGCCACAGAGAAACCCTGTCTCGAAAAAACCAAAAAAAAAAAAGACTCGTACTATATTTGATTGACCAGCAAATAAAAATATAAGTTCAAGGAACTGGCCAGGGGCTCTGCTTATGCTGCTTGTGGCATTGCACGTGTCTTATTTTAACACGATTTATCAATAATTGCTGAACATCCAGCGTTGCTATTATTAAATAAGTGTTTTCGACAGGATGGAACATATAAACTCTGTCTTGTCAGAGAAGAGAATTTATATGTCCGACACAAAAGAACAAATACCATAGAACACAGTGCCCTCCAGTTTGCAGGTACTGGGTGTGTCTGCTTCACAACACAATAGAAAAAAGAGATGCTGTCCCTTGTTCGCATCTTTCGCCGTCTAGGCAGTCACTTTCCAGTACCGGCTGACTCCAGAAACTAAACTCTGTAGGGACAAAAGCAGGTAAAACGAAGTCACACTGACAGATGTAGTTTTGATATTTAATTACATTATATTATTTACATTAATTAATTACATTAATTCCAAGCACTTAGGGCTGTTTCTTTTTTTAAGGTGACTAACAAAAGAGATGGCATTTCCTGTTCTTTCTCCACCCTTGCTTGCCTTCAAGAGCTGGGCTAGGAGGACACAGGTTTGTAACTACAACCTTCACAGTCTCAACTGATTCAAATACCAAGGAGACAAACAGAAGTCACCAGCACAAAGGTAGCCTGTGATAAGGGAGGGACAGGCAGCCTGATACCAAACATCCCATGCAAACGGGATGTAGCTCAGTTGGCAGAGCTCTTGCCTAGCGGTTATGAAGTCCTGGGTTCCATCCTCAGTACCATAAAAAATCGGGTCCTACTGGTACATGTCTGTAACAACTGCACTTGGGAGACAGATGCATGGGTACCAGAAGTTCAGGATCATCCCCAGCTATACAGTGAACCAGAGGCCAGCTTGGGATACAGGAGACTTTGTCTCAAAAACAGAATGCCAAGCACAAAGTGAGGAGGGCATAGGTTCAAATCCTAGCTGTATCACTTTCAATTGTATGATCTCGGGTAAATTTCTCCATCTCTCTGAACTGTCTGAAAAGCAGGCACAGACACGCTAGCATCGCCTTAGCCAGGTCATGGTGATGGTACGTAAATTATAAATGCCAAGCCCTGCAGAGAGTGCTTTCAGAAATCCCCAAGCGACAGCTCTGATACAGAAGAAAAAAATGCAGAGGAAGTGCCACAAACGTTTCAATGGAGGAGGATATCTAAGCCCATACACGAACCAGGAGATCCAGAGCCTCCAGCCCGAGAGTCCTTCTTACACCTGGAAGAGTTTGAACGCACGAGCTGTCCCCGACCCACATACCTGATGACATGAAGACTTGGGAAAAGGTCTCAGAAAGAGTGGGAGTCCCAGGTCACCCCTTTCCTCCCAACTGTCATAGCCCCCACCTGTCTGCGATGTGCCACCAGAGTCTCTGGTCCAAGCTCAGTGCAAGCTGATCCTGCACAGACTGATCTCCAGGACTCTTCTGCTGACAGACTCTACGGGTGCCTGAATGTCTAGGAGACACTCACAGTGTCCTCATAAACCGGACTAGATTGGCCTTTCGACTATAAACAACTAGGGAACCAGATTAACTCTGAGAAACTGTTTACAGATATTAGGCAAAGGAAGGACCGGCTGTGGTCCAAGAGAGGAGGGAAGAGGTGAGTGCGTCCTTCTGAAAGTTCATTCCAGCTTGCTTTCTGTCTGGTAGGGAGCTCCAACGGCAGTCCCGGGAGGACAGATTCGAGAACACCGTGGTCTCCTCCAGTGCGGGGAACACAGAACAGCATTCTGGAAGGCTCAGGCAGAAAAAAAATCTGTGAGGAAAAAGATCCAAGTGCCAGACAGGAAGGAGCTAGGCAGACAAAGAAATCCATATGGCATTTCATCGGGGTTGGGGGCTGAAGATCAAGTCGTAATGTGCAGGGTCAGCTTGATGGAGTCTGACAAAAAACAAACGAGTTTCTATAAATTAAACAATCCCCTGAGCTCCCTTGGCTGGCTGACATGCGAGTCCTGTCCAGTTGGAATAGAAAGTCTTTGTTGGAGGGTCTGGGCCTTGAGGTCGTGACCCCAGAAGTCTACTTCCGTGAGGTTTGGTCACCTCTACTCTGGGGTCCTGCCCTAACCATTTTAATGGAAATACAACAAAACCTTCACTTATCTTACACTAAACAATAACAAGAAGAAAACAAGCCCAGCATTCAATCCAACACAACTCCCAGGCAGGGAAAGAAGGGAACAGACACAGAAATCCAGACGCAGCAGGATGTAAGACCTCCCAGGCCAGCCAATGAAAGCGCGAGGGTAAACAAGCTCAGATGGCTGAAAACTCTCAGAGGAAACACACGAGGGGAAAACAGAAGACAGGAAAGCGTGCGACCCTCTGGAGATGAAAGGCATGTCTGACGTGAAGAATATATAAGATGAGCTTATCAGCCATTAATTAGCCACAAAATAAGAGTTCAATAAATTTGAAGACTAAACAATCTGAAAAATATCCAAACTGGAACAGAAAAAAATTGGGGAGGAACTGGAAAAACTGAACAGCTTCCTAGTGACCCCTGGGACAAGGGACAATCTTAACAGACCTGCTGCTGAAGTTCTAGATAGGACCCGAGGGCAGGAAACCATTTTTAAAATATGGCTGTTAAATTTTCACCCCCTCCCAAATCTGTTGATGTCACAGCTTGAAGAAATTCAACGAACCCCAAGAAAGGACAACACAAAGAAAACCACAGGCCAGTGTGTTGTGATACCATCACTGAGAAAACAGGGAACAAACAAGCAGCAGCAGAGTAGAAAGACAGAGAGACCACGGACAAATGGACAAAAGCAAAGAGGGACATGAAGTTCCCTCAGACAAAGCACCAGCAAAAGCCAGAAGGACATCTCAATAGGGCTGAAAGGAAAAACTAAAACACTCAGCCTCGAACTCTATGTCTCGTGGAGTCAGTTCTCAAAAATAAAGACTGAATGAATAGTGTCTTATACTTACGCGAAGGTGCAGAGGACACACGGTGGCCAAGTTGCACTTCGAAGCGTGTTAGTTTCTCCAGTGGTGACAAAATAATTCTCAATGAAAGCTTGGTATCACACCAGAGAATCAAAGCTACGGGAGTGGCAGGTATGTGCAGACACAGAAAGAAACCTACTTTTGTTTTTTTTGCTTTTTATTTCTTTCAAGTATGACTATTAAAACAAAAGTTAGTAATGATGAATTTTGCAGCACGTGGTGGATGTGGTAAGAGCAAGGAGAACAGGAGCCAGGAGTTCAGGATGGAAAAAGAGAGATCACGAAGCCATCAGGTGCTTACACTGTATACAAAGTCAAATTGAGAATTGGGATCTAGGGGTGTAAAGTATAAGAGTATTGATCAGAGTGATGTATCCTGAGAGAGAAGATAAAACAGAATAAGAAACTTTCTCAAGTAATCCAAAAGAAGGCTAGAAAAATGGGGGCGGGAGGTAAAGAGAAAGCATCTAGGGGAAATAGGAAATACAGCAAGATAGGAGATTACCGCTGCACACGTACGCTGTATACAAGAAACACAGTGTGATTACAAAACACGGGCACCACAGAGTGGAAGTCAAAGTGTAGACTCAGCTAATCATAAAGATGTGGGACACAGTGGACTTTTGTGTCAGGTTGGGTCGTGCATGCAGCAGCTGTCACAGGACCAAGGATCTTGACTATAAAACAGCCATGGAAGAGTAAGCGACACCAGGCTAAGACCAGAAAGGATCCACACACAAAGGAATAACCGAAGCGGAAAAGATGACCAGGGCAGGAAGAGTATTACGGTCTGAAAAGGAAATGCCTGCTGCCGAGTTGTAGGTTGATGTCTTGATGGTGCTATCTGGAAGCATGCTGGAAACTTTAGGAATGGAAGTACGTCACTAGGGATGTCCTCGGGTCTTATATTCTCTGGCCCTCTTTCTGGACGCCTCTGTCAGCCTCAAGACCACCATGATGGTAAGAGCTTTGCTCCGTGACTACTTCTTCCATGATGCTCTTGTCACAGGCCGAGGCGCACCAAGGCAAGGTGACCATGACCTGTCACGTGTGGAACTTTGAGCCCAAGCAAAGCTTCCCCTGTTCATGTTGTTCTCTCAGATTATCTAACTCAGAGTCTCAGACTGCAGGACAGGTCCCCAGGACCGCTCCGCCCCCTCCCCCATTATCAAGGGCAGAGCCTAGCATAAAAAAAGCTGGTACCGGGCAGACAGACACTAGCTCTAAGATCATATTGGGAACAGTCATGGGCTTGATCAAAACAAAACCAAATAAAAACAAAAACAAAATAACTGAGAAGAGACAAAAAGGATCAATGTCAGGAAAGAAAAGATGGTACCTGGAAAATAGATAATCGTGACAAAACATCAACCGGTTCCCAGTTTCTGCCAAGAAAGCCCAGTTTCTATGAAAGAGATGCATTCCTCGGTAGATGAATTACCAGAACTGACAGGAAGAAATGGAATCTACTCATGTTTTGAAGCATGTAGAACCTGATAATGTAAGACATTCCCACAGGGAAAACTCCAGCCAGATGGCCTTACTGATAGACTACCAGACACGTGAGTGACATGCAATACCTACACCGATACACTGCCCAATACCTGACTAACATGCAAATACCAACACCAATACACTCCTCAACCACTGCGCAACATGAAATACCAACATTGATACACTACCCAACAACTGAGTGACACACAATACCAACACTGATAGACAATGCAGAGACTCAGTAACACACAATACTAACACTGACACATTAGCCAAGAACCGAGTGACACACAATACCAACACTGATAGACTATACAGAGACTCAGTAACACACAATACCAACACTGATACACTACTCAACCACTGCACAACATGAAATACCACCATTGATACACTACCCAACAACTGAGTAACACACAATACCAACACAGATACACTAGCCAACAACAGAGTGACACACAATACCAACACTAATAGACTACGTACAGACTGAGTAACATGATATACCAATGGTGGTACACTACACACACTGCCAACACTACCCAATGACTGAGCAACATCTAGTACCAACCCACACAGAAACACTGGGTACAGGGACTGCTTCATTGCATAAAACCAGGTTTACCTCAATAACCATACAAAGTTGTTATGAGAACGAAAACCTGTAGAAGCACTCATTCATAAACATGCAGTCACTAGTCATCAGACCCGGTGCCAGCTGATAACACTGGCCCTGACAGCTACAGTCTGGCCAGCAAGCATCAGCAACAATGCTGAGCTAGAAGCTTTTGGGGTTTTTTTTGTTGTTGTTTCTTTTTTATTTTTTCTTGATACTATAACTTGCCTGTTGAAAATACCTTACATTTGTATTGGTCATGAGGCTTAAAGTCAGTAGTCCAGGTCATCTGAGCAGATGAGACAAAACATCTGGTATCCAACAAACACTTAAATTTCTGTTTTATAAATAAAAGTCTTTTGCATGCGTTCATTTATGTCTTTTTATTGGGGCGAGAGGCCAAGCCTGCCACCGTGCACCTGTGGAGGTCAGAAGCCAGATGTGAGTCAGTGTCTCCTTGCACTGTGTTGGTTACAAGGACTGAATTCAGGATGTCAGCCCTGGGAGCAAGCACCTTTATCCCTGAGCTACCTTACATCTACTTACAACTTTTAATACTCAGCCTTTCTTGAGTTGTAGGTCAGCGTGTACTATGGCAAGTCCAATACCTGTCTTCAGACTTGAGTTGATTAGACACAGAGATTGGATGCAGAAGGAACTATCGATTTGAACTCTAAGGCAAGCTTCCAAACAGAATCGGACTTAGCTCTCACTCTCTGCCAACATAAAGTCATTCTCCATTGGATTTCTGCCTTGCAGAATCCAATGGGCCTGAGGTCATGAAGGCAGGATACTCAATGTCTGGGCTAAGTTAGTCCCTGGTAAGAATTATTTTCCTGTGAATTCTTAATGGTATTTGAAGCCTCTCTTCAATGTGTTTATTATTATAACTAAACACCAGTGGGCTTGTACGCTGATAAGCATACAACCAAACTCAGTATAGTCAAGATGTAAGAGTGGTAGATGGTTAACTCCCTGCAGCAGTTACTACCAAAGCAGTGTCCTCAGGAACTCGGGAAACATGGGGGCTTTAGTCAAGGGATCTGTATATACTCTATAGGGGGTGGCTCTTTCCTGGGTTTGTTTAGTTAAATAGTTCCTTCCTGAGCATGCTCTGTATTCTCTCTCTTTCTCTCTCTCTTTCTCTCTCTCTCTCTCTCTCTCTCTCTCTCTCTCTCTCTCTCTCTCTCTCTCACACACACACACACACACACACACACACACACACTTCTTAGCAGGTTCCTAGCAGGAAAACAGCTCCCTGGTTTTTCCCTCTTCTGTTCAGTGGGTTTTCTTCAGGCGCATTTTTAAGATTTATCCAAATTTATCTGGGCTACAAATGTTTTCCCAGGCTGATGGCTTTTACAGCTTGCCACTTCCCTCTTATCCTAACCCACCACCTTCTCTCTCTTATCCTAACCCACCACCTTCTCTCTCTTATCCTAACCCACCACCTTCTCTCTCTTATCCTAACCCACCACCTTCTCAGATTGCACTCAACTCTGCCTTTCACTGCACAAAAAGGTCACCGAAATGACGAAGGCGTCACTTTACCACAACCAAATCCACAGTGGGTGTATGTATATCGTACAACATGAAATTTGAATCTCTAGCTCTCTACCCGCCTCCTTTCCCTCTAAGTATGCCCCTTTTCCTTCCCCTCAATCCTGAGCACTAATCATGAAAGTTTCTGGGTACTCAAACAGCAGAATAAAAATTACATAAAGCCAGTTTGGAATTCTGGTCACAGATCAGGAGTCACCCTTAAGCTCCGTGGCACCTCACGCTCATCATCACCAACACACACGTGACAGTATGCTTGTTATCTCTGCCCTGAGTGTCTATGACCACCGTTCAGAGAATCACCGACAAGTAACTAAGCCGAAATCTGACTTTCTATGTAACAAGCACAGTAAAAGAAAGGGCCTGATAGCATTAAGTAACGCGTGGAGAGCACCACCCTCTCAACGATACATGAACTAGACGTCCTTATGCAAATGGGAAGTCTACAAGGGCAGGGATTCAGAGAGTGGCAATTTAATAAACGGACTCATCTTTGGAGGCAATTTCCACATTGTGGAAGGTCTGATCTCAATATCCAAGTAACATGCTTATCTTGTCCAATAAAGCAAAGGCCCAGACAGTTGCAAATGAACAATAAAGTGAGCCTTATATCTACAAGATGTCTTTCTTCTGAAAGAGGGGAGGCGAGAAAATAGAGACGTCAGGTCACCCAGTAGCCTGACTCAGCATTAATATCTAGTAATAATCTGATTTTGATATTTGCTTACTCACTCGGCTTTTGCAGCAGCATAACCAATTAACTGTGGCAATTATTCAGTAAGCGGTAGGTGACCTGACTAGAGAGATGTGGCACAGAGGTGAAGAGAAAGCGGATACACAGCAGGAACTCTGTAGCATGCAGTACATCTCATCTTGTCCCAGCTGAGATCTAAGAAATTATTCCTTCACTCAACTACTTTTTTTTTTTGAGTATCTGATCACACTGGGCCCTGTGTTAGAGACACGAAGCAGTGAGCAGCCAAGATGCATGCATTCTCCGCCCTCATCAAGATGACTGTCTAGAAGATGACAAGTGTTAGCAAGGATGAAGGGGAAACAGAACCCTAGCTGTTGGGGGGCACTGTAAATTAGCGTAGTCTCTATGCAAGACAGTGTGGAGACTGTTCAAAACATTAAAAATAGGACTAACATATGAGCCCCCTCCAAAAAAATAAAATCCCACTCCCGGGCACACAGCCAGAGGAAGTGAAATCAGTATGCAAAGAGATATGACTCCTGTGTTTATTACAACTCCACTCAGAAGAGCCAAAAGATGAAGACAACCAAAGAGTCCACCGTGTGATGACTGGATTCCACAAAGGCAGCGTCCATACACAATCGGCCACAACACGGCTTTCAGAAAGAAGGAAGAGGCTTTTATTCTGAAACAGCATCCCTAGAAGTGGGTTGTGTGAAAGGAGCCAGGTACAGAAAGAGAAACAAACACCGCATGATCTCTCTGAACCTGGAGCGCACTGATTTGCTTAGCCTGGCCAGCCAGCGAGCACCGGGGATCAAGTTCTGTCTGCCTCGCCAGCACCTCATTATGAACATACCATGCCCAGATTTACCGCGGTGCGAGGGATCCAAACACGCAGCAATCGCCTTACCCCGCCCACCACAGACAGTGTTCAAGTAGGTTGTGACACCGGCATCAGAGAGCTTTTCTGTAGTGAAGATGGCTGTGAGAGAAGCTCTGGCTTCCTGGACAGCTTGAGCAGTCCCAGAATGGCTACTGGGAAGGAAGCCAGCGGAAGCGATGGCGAGGAGGGATCGTGCCCTGAGTGCGGGCTGGCAAGGAGCGTGAGTTTTCAGAGAGCAGTGAAGAGCCAGTCTGGCTCCTGGTTGCTCCCCGCCAAGGATCAGCGTGCAGTCTCAGGACGACAGCTGCTTTTACCCCCTATTTCTAGGAAGGCCTCATTTTATTTTATTGCCTCCTTTCTACAGCTTATACAGTGAGCAACTGTCCTTGATAATTTTTCTGCCGAAACGAACAATGAGAAGGATAGGCATGGACTTCATCATAAAATCACGTCCACATCCATACATGAACAAGGAGTAAGCCAACCACAGCTCTGAGATAAGCAAGTTCCTTAAATTACCCAACAGACTACCATGTTTGGTAAAGTTGACAATTAGTGGCCATTCATAAACAAGACCATTTTTGTTTTCATAGACTGTTTATGTTTCGTCTACTAAGAAGCCCAAGTGTGGTCTCCATTTCTATACTGAGGCATGTAAACAGTCAAGGTGCCCCAGGTTGGGTCTGGAGCTCCGTTGGTAGAACGTCTGGCTAGTGCGTTTGCCTCCTTGGGTTCTACACCCAGCACTACACATGTCGGGTGTGGTGGAACGCACTTGGATTCTAACATTAAGGAAGTGGATATCAACCTTTACTAAAGAAATGGTTCTAGGCCAGCTGAGCATATTAGACAGCATCCTTAATAAAAAATAAAAGAAAATAAAAAAGGAAAAGGGAAAAAGAATACTTCTTCCTCTTGAATAATAATGTATAATAATAGTAATAGTAATAATGTAGTGGTTAGATTTTCCTCCCTACAGAAACCTGACACAAACATTTAGGAGGAGGGAGGGTTTATGGCACTAAGCCTTTCAGAAGGTTCAGCTCATCGTCACTTGGCCCCACACATTATGTCAGGACACTATCAGTGGGAGCACGGCAAAGAGGCGCTTCACCTCATGGAGGACAGGAAACAAAGGAAGAAAGGGCCAGAACAAGACATCCGCTTCAAAGCCATGTCCCCCATGAGCTACTTTTCCAGCTTGGCTCCATCTCCCAAAATAATGCAACAGCTAGGAATTGCACATCTCACAAATGAGACAGACGGTAAAATTCATAGTCAAACCACCAGCCCTTGTCAGGCACTGACTACTGTTCCAAGCGTTGCACTAGCTAGACTAAGTTCCAAGTGTTGCACTAGCTAGACTAAGTCCCAAGCGTTACACTAGCTAGACTAAGTCCCAAGCGTTACACTAGCTAGACTAGTCCCAAGCGTTGTACATGCACTAACTGTATCACGCTATGAGTGGAAATGAAGACGTGGCGAGGTTGAGGACTTTGTCCAGGACGGCTATCACACACCCTACACACACCTGGGAATAACGAGGACTGATAACAAACCCTGCTTTCACGTGGCAGGAGAATAGATTCTCTTAGTTTTCTCCTTCTGAGAATATTTTATATCCATATTGTGATGTTTGTGGTCTTGACTATTTAGGAATAATTAGAGACGCAAAGCAAGGCCATGGTTCTTCTCCAAGTGTTTCATCAGCAGGTCATCCTGTCGGATGAAGTCTTACCAGTAATACGAAAGCGCACTTCAAGGATGCAGGCAGGTTTGCAAACACCATAGAGACAGCATTGTGAGGTAGGTGGCAAAAACTAAGGCACGCTTGAGTCCAAGACAGATACCCAGCTTTTCCTCACCAGAGAGAAAAGAAGTAAATTTGACTTTAAAAATAATCACACACACACACACACACACACACACACATGGGGGAGGGGGACAGAGAGAAAGAGAGAGAGAGAGAGAGAGAGAGAGAGAGAGAGAGAGAGAGAGAGGAGAGTAAGAAAATAATGCTGTATTTATATGCAAAACCTTGGTCTTTAAGCCCATTTCATACATCAAGAAAAAGCACACCGGCTAAAGAATTACCTTTAAACAGACCTGCAAGGAAAAGCATCACTAAAGACAGTTTTGTGACCAAAAGGGGAAATGAAATTGAGTATTGACTAAACATCCACACTGAGCCAAGTGCTGAGCCATGATGTTTCTATGCCAAGTTATTATGTCTTGACAATGCACCCATGAGACATCATCCTCCCCGTCTCTGAGGATGTGAAAACGGAAGAGGTAATAGAAAACACTTGGGAGAAGTCAGGAGCGTGACCTGAGGCCTGCTGGACCCCACGGCCTGTCTCACGATGGGCCTTGATCTCGCACCTCACCTCGCAGGGGTCTTCTTCCTAAGAGCTGATCTAGCTCCTTCGAGAGGCTAGACTGGTGACCCTAGGGTGAAATTCCCAGGGTCTGAAGTCCAGTTATGCTGATGATTACTATGCAACTCGGACAGGTTCCTTAACTTTGCTGGGTCTCGGTTTCCCAAGGCATGAATAATGCTGTGCACATTAAATAACCCAATATGTACAATGAGACTCTATAATACACTTAGCATATAATATACATGATAATGTATGTTATACATATATACATTATACATATTATATATAATACACATGGTAATGCTGTGCACATTAAATAGCCCAATATGTACAATAAGACTCTATAATACACTTAGCATATAATATACATGGTAATGTATATTATACATATTATAATAATACACATGGTAATGCTGTGCACATTAAATAGCCCAATATGTACAATGAGTCTCTATAATACCCTTAGCATATAATGTTCAATATATGTTCTTGCTTATTATTTTTAAGCAGCACACAATATGGGTAGGCACTTGGCCATTTTGCACTTTCAAGGACGTTAAACTCTGCTGCAATGTAAGATTGTGAAGGCATGTCTCAATCCCACATTCCCTGACGGCAGGGGCACTTCCTGAGATGTGGAGGTAGCTGATTCTGTCGCTGTGCAAACATCATAGTAAACTCACACACCCTGAGACAGCTGTGACATCACTAGAAGATGCGGTCTTGTGGGATGACTGTCACACGTGTGTCTGTCATGGACAGAGGCACTGTGAAGTGGATGACTGTCACATGTGTGTCGGTCATGGACAGAGAACTGTGAAGTACAGACCTAGAGCATGGCAGGCAAGTTTAGAGGCCTGTAGTGTCTTTGGCGCTTTACAGAGTTCCTGACACCAAAGAAGTGGTCAGCACAGCATGTGAGGCATGCACCCAAGGAACTGGAAACAACTGGAAAGAGCTCCGTGGTAAAGCACTGCCTAGCATGCAGGAACTGCAAGGGGCTGGGAACAGCTTCGTAGTAGAGCATGTTCCTAGCATGTATGAAACATATATTCATTTTCCAGCATAAAGTATGGGGGGGGCATGCACAGCCCTGCAGCATCTGGCCCACCACCTCCCCCATATCTTCTATCCTGCCGTGTTGTACCCACTCCCAGGACACCAGCTCCCTCTCTCCAGGCACAACACAAATGTCCTTTCTGGGGTGAATTCCTCCCTAATATTCTGTTCCAAACTGTGACAGTCCTTCATCTAGCTCTCTGACACCCCAGATTCCCTCATTCCCTGCCTTATTTTAATCCAACATGCTATTACAATGCATAACATACTAATTAAACATTTGCTCATTTGACCATCTGCTTCTATAGGATATCAACATCACAATCTGTCCCCTTCACCTTGTACACCGCTGTATCCTCGGTACTGAGCAGAGGGTGTGGCAATTATTAACAGGCTTAATAAGCATCTGCTAAAGCATTAATTTATTAAAGATCATGACTTCAATTTCGTGTGGGTTAGTTTAAGGAGATAGACGGCACACATACCGAGGAAACACAAGAGAATTGATGTCTGGACAAGGTGAGCGTGAGACACTCTAAATTGCTTCTCTAAGAAGCTACTAAATTTGTATGGAAATTAAACTAGAAATTCCGTTCTTCTGTTGCACGTGCACTTGTGGAAAGTAGGGCAAGTCGTTCTGGGTTTTAGGAAATGGAAAGGTACTGTCCTTTGCCAAGTTCATGCTGGCGAGCTTTCGTTTTATTAGAAACACGTTACCCAAGTCAAATGCTCTTCATGTCTAAAGCAAAGCAGCAATAATCGGAGACACTTTGCTTCTCAGACCTAACTTCCTAGCCGGTACCTACCAACATCCTGTGCCCTGACCGAGACACCAAAAGTCCATTTAGCAATGGTATACAGAGAGAGGTGCACATTCCCACTCTCCTGGGAAAAGGGTTGAATTCTGCTTCTCTTTTCCAACACTGCTATTTTATTAATGCAGATATATAAATATTAAAGTAGTATATACCTCGTTGATGGAATTAGTAATTACCGTGGTTTCTACATAGAAAACAGACCCAAGTATGCATGTCTCCACTGTGTTCAGTGTGGCAGTTCATACACCTAGGAACTACATGGGGCATGACGTACACTTCTCCATTAAAACTGAATTTAAAATCTGTAATTTTCTAAGAAGTTCACTTTTTAAAAATATCTCAGGGGTTGGAATTCATTCATGGTAAAATGCATATTTTTCATGGTCAAGGCTGTAGAGTCAACCTTCAACATGCATATATTCATCCTCTCTCTCTCTCTCTGGATCCTTTTTCTAGTCTCATGTGTATGTGAGTTCACATGAGCACACACACATACTCACACACATCATTTTGTTTAACGCATTTGACTTACTTTGTTTTACTTTTGAGACAGGGTCTCATGTATTCCAGACTAGCCCTGAACTCACTAGGCAACCAAACATGATCTTGAACTCCACCAACCAAGGATGGGATTACAGGCATGTGCCACACACCCAGCTCGTGTGGTTATGGGGATAGAGCCCAGGGCTTTGTGCTGGGCCAACCGAGCTGCATCTGCAGGCCTTACTTTATTTGAATCCAGGCTCTGCACACAAGAAAGCAAATGGTGTTTGTCTTTGCATCTGCCTTGTTCCAGTAAACATGATTTCCCTGCAGATGTCATGATTTAATTTTCTTTATGGCTGAACAGAATTCCACTGTATATACCACATTTTCTCTATCTGTTGATGAACATCTGGGATGGTTTTATTACCTGGCTATTGTCAGTAGAGAACCAACAATCATGGATGAAGAACTATCTACATGGTGAGCAGACCTAAGAACCCCTGGCGCATACACCCAAAGGTGACATTGCTGGGTCATAGGGTAACTCATTCTCGCTATATCTTCCAAGCAGCCATTTTTCAGAGTACAAATTTTACATTCCTATTACAAGCATGTAAGACTTCCTCTTTCTCAACATTCTTGCCAGCCTCTGACGTCATCTTTTCTCGTTCTCATTAGGATGGACTTTGTGTTTCTTCTTCTGTGCGCCATTGACTTCTTTCATCACCACCCTTAGTGAGTGAAGGATTTGTTTCACGGGCTTGCGTTTTGCAGTTTCTCATGGTTCTGGGTACGAAAGAGCAGCAGCGCCTTACAGGTCTGGAGGCCAATCCTCTGCCTGATGTGCAGCTGACAGATGCCCTTGCATCCCAGAAGCTGCCTGTGTTTCCTCGGCTGTGCCGAGCTTCTTAACTGCATGCGATCCCATCTGTCAGTTCTCGGGACTCATTCCTGTACTCTGGGGGCCTCTTCAGAAAGCCCTTGCCCGTGCCTGTAATCTTGAAGACTCTGGCTTACGTTCCTCTAGTAGCTTTTAGAGTTTCAAGTTTTACACGAAGGTCTTTGATAAATCTGAAATTGATTATGGTGTAGGACCTGGTTTAATTCTTATACGTGTGGCAATCCAGATTTTCCAACATCATTCAGTAGCCTTTGTTTGTTCCAATACACATTTTTGACGTTTGTCAAACTTTAGGTCGTTGTAGCTATATGGGTTTATTCATAGGCGCTCTATTTTATTCGACTTGTCTACACGTCTGTTTTATTTGCCGGGGCCATGCAGTTTTTGTTACTATGGATTTGTGATATAATTAAGAGTGGATATTATAACTCTGGCATTGCTCTGTCTCCCAAAGATTACTGTACCAGTTAACTTTTGTCATTTCCGATAAACAATAACTTAAGGAAGGAAGGACTTATTTTGGGACACAGTAGGAGGGCTCAAATCTATATGTGTCATGGCCAAGCCCAGCTTTCCTTGGGTCCTGGAACACAGAAATGAGATAATGCACCCAAATCCAGGAACCTTGGATTATCACGAGTACCTAGGGCATCCTAGGAGCCAAGCTGGCCACGTTTTCCTCCCAAGCATCAAACCATTCAGGAACTGGATTGCTCACTGAGGTCATCCGATCTCATTTTTTAACATGGATGAGGGCTCCTTCCATGGACAACTTAAATTAAAAGGTACTGGACTGAACTGCACCAGTCATGCCTCTGAGGCTTTCAAGGTGTGTTACATCGGGACAGACAAGAGAGGGCCGATCTGACTGCTAGGATTCGGCCTGGATCTGGTGTTTCTCTTGATGATTATATCTGTGCTTTAATATGTTCCCAACTCTAATCTCATGTTATACTGAAACATGGGGGCCAGGGGATCAGGAGTGTGTGGATCAGAGCTGCCATGCTCCCCTGAGAGTCCTGGTTGCACTTCTCCCTCAGGTCCCCCACTGGCAGGGCCTTGCACCCCAGCATCAGCCCTGGAGTCAAAACATCAGCAGTATTGTGGGCCGCATGTGCTGGGAACCAGCAGACAGGTGAGAGGAAATAAAATTCACCCATAGACTTTGCTCGTGGGGCTCAGAGACTGGCCGGGAAGAAAATGAAAAAGGACGCAGTACAGTCAGTTGATGGACACGGCTCGCTGCTCTGAAGCCAAGCTCCGGTGTAAGAACGGTCTATCCCGACAGATGTGACTCTAGGCAGGGCGATGGCGGTCCTCTGTCTATGATGCTGTGCTGGAATGCTTCTTCCCTTCAGTTTTAGAGTCAGTGGACTTAGAATGGAAGAATCGTCTCTGTTATAAAATGTGTGAATCAAACAGGATGGCGTGAAGGTTGAGAACAGGCACTCGGGAAGGCACTTGGCTTAACACAGGGTGTGTTCTAGGGGGAAATGTCTTCCAAGTTCAGTTCTGAATAACAAAAGTGAATTCACCGCGGCGTGTCAGTGACGGTGTCTCAAAGGGGCTTAGGCTTAGACGCCCATCTCATACAACCAGAAAGATCACAGACTGAGTAGCTTAAGCTATAACTTCTTTTTTTAAGCTCAGAAGAACTGGAATTCAAAGATGAAGGTATAGAGTTGGTCTCACTCAAGACTTCTTTCCTTGGTTGGCAAGAAGCATCGTCTTGTGTCTCCATATGGCCTTCCTCCTGTACATCAGTGTGTCTAGCGTGTCTTAAGAACACCGACATATTGGACCAGATCTCACTAGCTCCCCAGAGGCCCCATCTTTAAATATAGCCAGCCTAGTGGGGTACTGGGGATCACAGTCTCAACACATGAACACTCTGAGAATCCCATGTACCTGCCACACAGGGAAGGCAGGGAAAGTCACAAAGAAAGGTCTGTGTCTGAGAGAAGAAATGTGTGTTTGTAGCTTTTCATGGGTCAACATGATGGCACAGCACGTAGAAACTGGACATCATGAAGCTCCTTTCCAATGCACACACAGCACAAGCTGAAGGCAGAGAGGGCAGTGAAAGCAAGCAGGCTCTCAAAGTCTTTAAAGACTGGATGGAATGGTTAGCAGTTGTTGTTATCCTAAGGGGAACGGGAAACCGGTGTAGAATTTCAAGCAGCATGAATGTGTGGCATGATTAAATCCAAATTTTTAGAAAAGTCCTTGTGGGCCTGACAAGGAGTTGGTGGAGCAAGACGAGCAGATGAGCATCCGGGCCGCACGTGGCGTGAGATGAGCAGACAGAGCTGACAGCTTTACGTGTCATGGAGGTGCATGACAGCCATGTGCCCTGGAAAGCTAAGAAGTGGACATAATGACGATGGGCCCTGGGATAGGGTGGGGTTTGGGAGTGACTCCTATGCCACTGAAAGACAGATAGATCTGTGGAGGGAAGGTGATCAGCGCAAAACTGGGCACCATGCATTTGAGGAACCACGGAAGCAGCAGGACACCACAGCAACCTGAAAGTCTCTGGGCTTGTGAAATGCTTCCTGTTGTGAGAACACACAGAAGCACACACACAGAAACATGCACACACAGAGAAACACATGAACACACAGAAACGCACGCACACACAGAAACATGCACATGCAGAAGCGCACACACAGAACTGCGCACATGCAGAAACATGCACACACACACAGAAGCACACACACAGAAATGTGCACACAAAAACGTGCACATGCAGAAGCACACACACAGAGAAACAAGTGAACACAGAGAAACGCGCACAAACAGAACCGCGCACATGCAGAAACATGCACACACACAAAAGCACACACACAGAAGTACACATGCAGAAGCACACACGCAGAAGCGCATACACAGAAGCACACACAGAGAAGCACACACGCAGAAGTGCACCTAAAAGCGTGCACGCACAAATACTGGTGTGCAGATTTTCACCATAGGGAAGGTGAGCCTTCTGAGATAACACAGCTTAGTCAAAGGCTCACAGCTCTCAAACAGCAGAGCTGAAAGGAGAAACAAAATTTTCTAATTGCAGAGCCCAAGCTAAAAGCCATAACCATTTTGGTAGGGGACTTAAACAGGAGGAGAATGCAGGTACATACTTGGGGGTCATCAGATCGCACAACCTCGCGATCTACTGGCTTCACTTCCAACACACCACGGACAACTGGCCCAGCCTATCTCTCTTTGAGCTCCACCTACACATATTAGCAGATTATGACTACGCTGGCAGGTTGGTGGCTGAGCCAGGGCCTAGGACCCCAGTTTTCTGCTATGGCTAAGGATAGTGACAGCTCTGTCTGTCAGGCTCAGCACCTCCTCTCACTGCCAGAGCCCAGCACCGGGGGTAGATTGTGCCCTGAAGTAATGCCTCCAACTCGTAGCTGAGGGAGGATCCAGGACATGCATAACACATCATTTACTAACGTGCATGCCTTGAGAACATCACTGTAGTCCAGTGCACATCACAGAAGTGAACAGGCTAGACAGAGGGTGGGGTGACAAGCAGAGCACACCTAAGACTCCACACCGAAACCAAGACCCACTGCTAAACTTCCCCATGTCCTCTGCACATGCTAAGGTAATTTGTCCCTTTCCGCCACCATCCTCCTCCCTCTAGAACAACACACTCCTGACCTGTGATATCATGGAACAATTTTGTCTACTGTTTCACAGTACACGAATGGAACCGCTTAGTCCTTCCGTGTGGTGTGGTGTGTCTCCAGGCACTTCAGAGTCCAAACCACAGCTAGGAAAATGCAAAGGTTACTGCACATGGGGCCTAAGCATAATCCCACAGTGTCCTCTAAGGACCCCTAATGTGACACCGAGTCCCCGAACACTCATATTCCGCATTACACCACACAGCAATCAGTGATGAGAAAGGAATCCGGGGGAAGGCTGGGTCCATCTCTGTGCCGTGTTCTTGTGAGCTTGGGTCACCCACCAGGGCCGCTGTAACAAACCCTCCTATGAACTAAAGATTGGAGGGCACAGGGCAGCAGCCACAGTGGGGGCGCCTTGGAAGTCTGTTCAGTCACAGTAGCTGCGCTCAGATAAGAAAGCTGCTAATAATGAATTTCTTTTTTTTAAAAAAAATATTTATTATGTATACAATATTCTGTCTGTGTGCATGCCTGCAGGCCAGAAGAGGGTACCAGACCTCTTTACAGATGGTTGTGAGCCACCATGTGGTTGCGGGGAATTGAACTCAGGACCTTTGGAAGAGCAGGCAGTGCTCTTAACTACTGAGCCATCTCTCTAGACCCCTAATAATGAATTTGAAATCACTAACTAACTTTTATCAAAGTAATCCCTTTTCCAGGAAGCAATCCCTTCCACGTTGAAGGACTAATGATTTCTTTAGAAAATGACTTTAAAAAACAGTTTTAATATGTCTAACAATTGTTTAAAAACAATAGAAAAACTGTTTTCTAAAAACAAAATAAAACAAAAAGTCACAGATATACATCTAACAACCTTCAGCATTTTACTGACTTGGGCTGTTTATTCTTTTTCTTTTTTCTTTTTAATTCAATGTAGAAACCTAATTTCACACAGTACTTCTGAATTCTGAGTTTCTTCCTTCCCTGATCCTAAGGATTCCTTGGTGGGCTGGGAAGGAGGGCAGAGGGGAGGGCAGAGGAAGGCTTGACTAGCTCTCTCATCTTAGGGGCGATCTGACTTTTCTTTTCAACCGCAGCAGGACATCTCAAGCTTGAAACTTTGGACAATAGAAACAAATACATTAGCCAACTGTCTGCCAGGGGACTTCAGAGCTTCCCAGAGTCTCTGAAGGGGAAAACATCCATTCCCGTTGGTCCTGTCAAACGTGTGGTCCCTGAAATGTGAGTTTAGTGTAAGTTTACTTAGGTGAGCAGTGCTGGCAAGATCCCACTGGGAGGTCCTTGTGGGACATGCCTCCTTTGAGCACTGGGACCAGGAATTCCTTTGAAACCTCTCGAATTCTTGATTCCATCTTGATGCCCCTTGACCAAGAAAATCGCCAACAATCAGTATGACCTTCTCCCACCAAACAAGGTTCTGATCCCGGTCTTAACAAACTGCCTTTTCAGAGAAGAATGAACCACCTGTGTCCCCAGCTCTGCGGCAGTCACCGCCTTGAAGCAAGGTGGGAAGTTGACACAGACAACTGGGGGTGAAACTTGAAGTCAGGTTGTATTAGCAGAACTCTGAAGATCCGGAGGAGACCTTTCCTTTTTCCCTTAATTTGCTTTTTTCAAGATAAAACAGTGTACAGAAGTGCTCAGATTTGGGCTTCCTTTCATCTGTTGTGTTTGCTACTGTAATTCCTCTATTTACAGCCCGCACTGCTGAGTTTATATTATGCAATTTGTTTTATTTGCTGAAAACTGTTATGCTAAGAACATTTCTTTTTTATTTAAAATCCTTAAAATGTCAAGGTACTGAGCTCAAGTGCTAACATAATTTGTTTGTCTGTTGATATGTTTTTAAATCACCTAACTGGGAAGAAGTGATGGCTTAGTAGTTAAGAGCACCTGCTGCTCTTCCAGAGGACTGAGGTTTCAATCCCAGCAGCCACATGATGGCTCACAACCATCTAGAACCCCAGTCCCTTGGGATCTGACGCCCTCTTCTGGTCTCCATGGGCACTGCATGCATGTGGTGCACATACATACAGACAAAACATCCACGCACATAAAAATAAAGGTTAAACAAATTTTTAAGTCACGAGATCATGCTTTGTAGAGTATGATAAAATTTGTACAATTTCAAAAGTAAATTAGTGAGTTACAGAAACAAAAATGTCAACCCAACTTTAGATGCAGTATAGATAGGATGACAAATGTACTGTCCATACTGACTCTGTTCTTGATCAGTAATTGGGTGTTCTAAATGGAAAACAGAGTTTCCTCATGTATATTTAAGCCTTTCTTTTTAAAAAGCTCCATTTATTCCAACTCTACCTAACAACTCCTCCATCAAGGTTCTGACCAAAAATAGGCATCTGGGGGAATCTGAGGGCCTGAGATGGCTCAGCAAGAGTGCTTGCTGGACAAGTCTGAGGACCCAACCACATACACCTGGAACCCGGCACTGTGGGGACCCAACCACATACACCTGGAACC
>NW_004949118.1:3744362-3756212 GCF_000317375.1 Microtus ochrogaster | reverse complement strand
CCAACCACATACACCTGGAGCCCACACTGTGGGGACCCAACCACATACACCTGGAGCCCACACTGTGGGGACCCAACCACATACACCTGGAGCCCACACTGTGGGGACCCCAACCACATACACCTGGAACCCGGCACTGTGGGGACCCAACCACATACACCTGGATCCCACACTGTGGGGACCCAACCACATACACCTGGATCCCACACTGTGAGGACCCAACCACATATACCTCGAACCCACACTGTGGGGCACAAAGACAGGGGAATCACTAGGAATTGCTGGCTAAGAGGCTCGCTCCAGGTTCAGTGAGAAAGCCTGATTATGACAAAACGTCAAAAAGTAGGACACCTCCCGTCTTCCTCTGCTTGTTGTGTGCACAGATATACATATGTATATGGACCCACATCCACAAACAACACACACACACGCATGCGCGCGCACACACACAGAGCACTTGCGAAAAACTAAATCCTGCCGATATATCAACTCTACCCCCCTGCAAATGACTGTAAGTTGTCATTGATGAAACAAAGGGACAAGAAGACTTGAGTCAACTTATAAATTGAAAGCCTGTTCAACACACGCTCAGTATCAAATGTAGCTGCCTTAAACCAAATAGTTTGCTAAAACATACTTCTTGTTGTGTTGTGTTTGACATGAGTATAACAGAAGTTTCGTTAATAAAAACGCACCTAACAGAGCAACAGAAATCCCCATCGTTTTAAAGCAACACTGTCCTTACCTATCACAGAATAACTCTCGACTTTATACTCAGCCTTAGATTGTCCCTGACTGAGAACCACGTCTCTTAAACAGTAAATGGATACACGAGAGAAAAGAGTGCCAATGCTGTAAAAACTCAGTCAGGTTGGCAGTGCACATCAGTCTTTGGGTCTGTCTTTAACTAGACCACCTGGGCCTCAGGACAATGGGCTGGAAGCAAGAGAAACACCCTAATCGAAGAAGGGAAGAGCTATTCAAGCATCCTGGGGGATCTGAAGCCTCTGTTTTCTTTCACCTGAATCTTTCATTGGGCTGTGTTTGCATTAGGGAGTGTTTACCCAGCATCTCTGAAGTTTCTAGCAGACTTGTGATTCCTTGGGGATCACTTGTTTCCACAAACTGTCCCCAATAAACACGTAAGGGAGGTATGACTCAGGGCATGTATAAAATGGTGCTCAAGCCAAATAGATTGCTCAGGTACAGGACCTCATGGAGGCCCATGAAGGTGACTCCCAGAGTCCCTAGGTTTGACAGCAAGCCTTTGCTGTCTTCTGGGCAGAGTCTAGGAGAGTATCGATCCTCATCCTGCAGATATGGTTCAGAACGTCCCACTTCTACTCAACCTGGCAAGACATAATATCTGTCATGAATGACCTGAACAATGAAACTGGATGACCTCTGTGCCTCTGAGGTCATGGTTCCCACTAATATGGGAATGACAGTGAGACAGACAGAGGGACAGGAGAGGTCACAGCACTTTGGAAAAGTCTCCCAACAATATCCTGCCGACTTCTTACCTAAGGGGATGGGGAGTCAGAAGCTGAAGTACCATCTGAGTGCTCTTTTGCCAGATATGTGGGAATTTTGTTTCCCTATATGTTAGCAATCTCAAGATAACTACAAACCCAAGTTTTGTCTGAGTTATCCAAATATGTCCATAATGCACCAGTCAAACTTGTTCCAACACGTAATGCTGGCCATGACTGTGTCATCATTTACCTCTGCCTTAGATACACTTTTCCGGACACATTTTTGCTTCTGCTGGTTCTCTTTCATTTCCCTTCCTGTCTTGAAACTCTACCTCCCGAGCCATCTGCATCTCGAAGGACGATGAACAGGACTCTCTTCTCCTCAAGAAGAATGACTTATTCCAGTAGTCGGTTGAAAAGCCTACCTACATTTGAAAAGCCATGCTGTTTCTCAACTGTGCACACTATTAAACGGGTCACGCTCTCTGCAAAGAGCTGGAGGGTGTTGTCTCCTTTTTATTTATTTATTTATTTATTTATTGAGGATTTCCGCCTCCTCCCCGTCACCGCCCCCCACCTCCCTCGCCCCGCCCCCCGATCAAGTCCCTCTCCCCCATCAGCCCGTAGAGCCATCAGGGCTCCCTGACCTGTGGGAAGTCCAAGGACCGCCCACCTCCATCCAGGTTCAGTAAGTTGAGCATCCAAATTGCCCAGGCCCCCCCAAAGCCAGCACGTGTAGTAGGATCAAAAACCCATTGCCATTGTTCTTGAGTTCTCAGTAGTCCTCATTGTCCGCTATGTTCAGCAAGTCCGGTTTTATCCCATGCTTTTTCAGATTCAGGCCAGCTGGCCTTGGTGAATTCCAGAACGAACATCCCCATTGTCTCAGAGTGTGGGTGTACCCCTCGCGGTCCTGAGTTCCTTGCTCGTGCTCCCCCTCCTTCTGCTCCTGATTTGGACCTTGAGATTTCTGTCCGGTGCTCCAATGTGGGTCTCTGTCCGCTTTCATCGCCTGATGAAGGTTAATATTCAGGGGGATGCCTATATGTTTGTCTTTGGATTCACGTTCTCATTTAGCTTCTCTAGGATTGCGAATTATAAGCTCACTGTCCTTTAAATATGGCTAGAAACCAAATATGAGTGAGTACATCCCATGTTCCTCTTTTTAGGTCTGGCTTACCTCACTCAGGATAGTGTTTTCTATTTCCATCCATTTGTACGCAAACTTCAAGAAGTCCTTGTTTTTTACTGCTGAGTAGTACTCTAATATGTATATATTCCATACTTTCTTCATCCATTCTTCTATTGAAGGGCATCTAGGTTGTTTCCAGGTTCTGGCTATTACGAACAATGCTGCTATGAACATAGTTGAGCATATACTTTTGTTGTATGATGGGGCCTCTCTTGGGTATATTCCCAAGAGTGGTATTGCTGGGTCCAGGGGTAGGTTGATCTCGAATTTCCTGAGGAACCGCCACACTGCTTTCCAGAGTGGTTGCACAAGTTTGCATTCCCACCAGCAATGGATGAGTGTACCCCTTTCTCCACACCCTCTCCAGCAAAGGCTATCATTGGTGTTTTTCATTTTAGCCATTCTGACAGGTGTAAGATGGTATCTTAAAGTTGTCTTGATTTGCATTTCCCTGATCGCTAAGGAAGTTGAGCATGACCTTAGGTGTCTTTTGGCCATTTGAACTTCTTCTGTTGAGAATTCTCTGTTCAGCTCAGTGCCCCATTTTTGGAGGGTGTTTTCTAGGCAGTCTCTGGGTGACCTGCTCTCACTACAGCACCTTAAGGTGGGACGTGAGGGGAGAAAGGAAGGACAGAAAGCAAAGGACAGAAACTGCACAAGAAGGACGGTGCTTTCTGAGAATTTCCTAAGAAGGGTAGCTAATTCTCACACACACCTTGTTCCTAGGCTTCCTCCTCCTGCTTCTAATAAATCTGAGAAGAGCAGGGTTATTTCTCATGAGGAAACAGAGGTACTGATGGAGTGAAGAGCTCCCCCAAAGCCTCCAGCTGGTGGAAGAGCTCATCTGTTTCCTTCAAATCTAACAGTACGGGTGAGGCTGAAAGTGAAATTAACAGGTGCTTATCACTCCAGCGCTCATATGTCTGTGATACAGACTGGCATTTTGATGTTTCTTGGTACATAAGGAAAATGTTTAAGTGCTGTTCAAGAGTGATGCTGATTTTAGGGAAGGTGAAATATATTGTATAATGTAGGGACTCAGAAATCTGATAACCATATATCAGAAAATTCACTTCTCCAGAACTCCAAGTATATTTGTTTATGGTATGTTCTCTCTCCTAAAAAGCGTCCCATTTTGAACAACTGTTGTACAGCAGTTTCTCCCCAGATAAAACTCTGCCTTGTTGAGGGAAGTTGAGTAAGACCGGGGATGTCACAGGTAGATTAAAAAGTAGGGTGTTCTAAGAGGAGGTGAAACATTCCACCCTGCAGAAAAGCTGATCAAAATCAGGAACTAAGCAATTCAACATCTTCAGGAAGTTCCTGAAACTGATCAGACTCACTGAGCCTCTCCATCCCCAAGTACATATGAGTAGTAAAGACTGCTGAAAGGCACTGTAGAATAAGTAAACCCAAGCTGTCTGGAAAGTAACGCTCTTCAAGGTGTGGGGCTTCCTGCAGGCTGTGTAGTGAGCTCTACACTTCCAGGCTGCATGAGCTGCCATCCATGCTCGGGGGGACCTTGACACAGCTGCTTTCTGGTCATTTCTACTCTAGTGAGTTACCTCAAGAAGACTAATTGGTTCCCCATCTCCAGTGAGTCTAACATGTTCACGTCTCCTCAGGAGTCGTGTCACACAGCAGCAACACATACAGTTTTCTTATTTATGCACAAACATTACTAATTGTGCAAGTCAAACTGCACAAGTCGGCAGTTTCTAAGCCAAGAATCGATGGCTATTTTCCATCCAACAATTCATGTGTAAATGTGTTTATATGTATGTGTTTGTACATGTATATATGTGTGTGCGCATATACACATATATGTATAAACATTTTGTTGTGCGTATCTGTGTGTATGTATGTGTGCACACATCTGTGGTATGTGGCTATATGCATGTGTATGCATGCATCAGTATTTATGCATGTGTACATATATGTATGTGTATGTGCATACACATGTGTATGTATGTGTCTGCACATGTTTGTGGTATATGTGTGCATGTATATGTATATTCACAATCATGTGGCTCCATCCTCCATTTTTTTCTACCTATGAAGACCTTTTTGCTTCATTTTTCCTACCTATAAAATTCACCGGGATACTTCTAAAAGTGAAACTTTAAATCAAAGGCTCTCCTCTTCCTCTCAAAACACAACAAAATGCTTCCCGTGTTTAATTTATATAACTTACTTCCATAGGTGTTGGCTTTACTCTGTGTACTCATTAAATAAGTCTTGTATTCATCATTCATTCTTCATATCTTGCTAAATTTTGTATATGACCATGGGAATCTTAAATTAGTTTTTAAAGGGTTTACACTTTTTACATTTATTTATTGAGGGGAGTTCACATGTCACATGGTGTGTATGAGGGATCAGAGGACAACTCGTAGAACATGGTTCTCTCCTTCCACCATGAGGGTCCCAAGGGTTGAACTCAGGTCCCCAGGCTGGTAATAAACCTTCACCTTGCTGCCTTACAAACACTTTTTCTTCATCTTAGAACCATGGCCTGCATAAAGATGACAGCAGCTGCAGTTGGTTTTAATAAGGATTTGGACTTTTATTTTCAATCTTTCATTTTAAAGCTAGTGTGTAGCACGAATAATAAAAACCCAGAGTCAGATATTGGGGCTCAAGCTGAAGATCAGAAAAGCAAAACAGCCAAATCACTAGAGAAGTCTTACCTCTGCCAGTTTGCTGGGTGACTGCAGACTGAGCCCTGAGCCTCTGTCTCTTCCTGTCTTATATTGCCCTTCAGTGCTGGGATTAAAGAAGTATGACTCCCATGTACTGGGAATAAAGGTGTGAGCCACCACCACCTGGATCTCTTTCTGCATTGATCTTGTGTAGCCTAGGATGGCCTTGAACTCACAGAGATCCACCTGCCTCTGTCTCCCAAATCCTGGGATTAAAGGTGTGTGCCATCACTGCCTGGCCTCTAGTGGCTTAGTTTTACCCTATGATCTTCTAGCAAGCTTTATTTAATAAAACATAAATAAAATATCACTAAATCAGTGTGTCAGCTTGAATGTAATTGGCACCTATAATCTCAGGAAGTGGCACTATTAGGAGGGGCAGCCTTGTTGCAGGAAGTGTGTTACTGTGGAGCAGGGCTTTGAGGTCTCCCATGCTCAAGACACTACCCAGTGTCAACAACTCCCTGTTGTTCTGAGCCTAGAGTAGGACTCTCAGAATCATCTCTGCCTGCTTTCCAGCACGACGGTAATGAACGGAACCTCTGAAACGAAAAGTGAACTACCACAATGAAATGTTTCCTTTATAAGAGTTGTCATGGTCATGGTGTCTCTTCACAGCAACAGAAACCCTAACTAAGACAGCCAGTTTTAAAGCCTCTTGGTATACGATTATGAACTACGTGGTTCCTTTCCCCACTTCTCATTACTGTGTCATTTCCTGACTTTAAATACCTCATTTCTCAGTCATCCTTTTACTAAATCCCTGTGTCTTCTCCTCTAATACTTTGTAGTCTATAATCACCTAGCAAAACATTTAACCTTATCCTGATTTCCATACCTGATAAAGAATGCCATTCGCCATTCATCTCTCTTCCTGCATGCTTGAAGGTTCCACTGTGGCTTCTTGGAAATGAGTTTCCTCGCATATCAGGCCTCTCCCATCCTGCACCTGCCTTCAAAGGCCTCAACTTTTATGACTCTTTTAATTTCTGAAAAACTGCCTTCTTTTGGTCCTTTTACTCAAACCCCTAGGCTCTTCATCCTCGGGTGAAACAGTCATTCAGATATATCGTCTACTTGGGAAGTCAGCTAGCAAATTAAGTTCCCCAATCACTAAGCCTCACTCACCAAAGGTGCTTATGACGGTTGTTGGGAAACTGGCCTGCAGTAGAAAGGGAGGAAATTCCTGCTGCATGTGTCTATATCGGAGAAGATCACAGGTGTCCTGGAGCAGATCACATGACATTGTTCTATCCCCATGACAAAGTTAGAGCTGCTGGGGGACAAGGTTAACGGTGGATTCCAGTGTGGGTGCAATGGTTTCCAGTGAAAAGCACTGGGTTCCAGTGAGGGGCAGTGGGTTCCAGTGAGGGGCAGTGGATTCCAGTGAGGAGGCGGTGGGTTCCAGTGAGGGACACTGGGTTCCAGTGAAGGAGCAGTGGCTTCCAGTGAGGGGGCAGTGGGTTCCAGTGAGTTCCAGTGAGTGGGCGGCGGGTTCCAGTGAGTGGGCGGTGGGTTCCAGTGAGGGACACTGGGTTCCAGTGAGGAGACGGTGGGTTCCAGTGAGGGGCACTGGGTTCCAGTGAGAAGGCGGTGGGTTCCAGTGAGGGGCAGTGGGTTCCAGTGAGGAGGCAGTGGGTTCCAGTGAGGGGTAGCACCTTCTAGAAGAAGGCAGTGAATTCCAGCCAGGGGACACCTACCTCTCTGTTTAGCTTAGTGAGATGCATCAGGACAACACTTCCTTTCCTAGTCAGGATCTTGGCATTTAACCTTAGCCTGATTTTGACAGCTGATAAAGAATGGTATTCATCATGAGTTTCTCTTCTTGTACTAGGATTTAGTGACACTAAATGGTTCCCAACGACAGGTTTAAAATCACTGTGATAATGACACTTCACTGTAGGGCTCTCTCTAAAAGTCGCCCGGATATATGTGGAACTGTAACAAGCACGGGAAACATACATTTAATAGAAAGAAGTGAATGTCACTAAAGATTAAGAGAAGTAATTACAGCTTCAGAGTGATGTGAGCAAGAATAACTGACACTCTGTGGTCATGTTTTTAAGTCATTTCTTCCCAGTTACTGGCTATCATGTTCCTTCACACAAATGATCATGTTTGAATTAAACAGACATGGAGAACAAAGACAGTCATTGAAACCAGGGAACCTACTGCGCCATGTATTTCAGAATCATTAAGGTAACCCTTAAGGGCAAATCCACTAATATGGGCAGAAATTGGCCAAATCCAAGTCACAAAAGTGAGCTCAGGTTCATGGTTAGACACAACCTCCTTCATCTTCTACGCCACAGACTGTATCTTCTAAGTCAGTATCTACTAATACTATAGCAATTACGTGCGGGGATGAAACGTTTGAAGGCTAAACTGTTGGGCATTCAGAAACACACACACACACACACACAGTGCCCACTGAAATAAAAACTAGAGAACCAAAATATTTAAAATATGAGTTAAAACAAGATGTCCCAACCAATCCAATCTCATTTCTTCAAATATTTTCCCTTATAAAAATTAAAATTCCCTTATAAAAAAATTCTGGGCCTAGTTGCACACACCAGTAATCCTAGCATTTGAGAAGCAGAGGCAGGAGAACTGAGCATTAAAGCCAGCACTGACTACAGAGCAAGACTGTGTCTTTAAAAGGAGGGGATGGAGGAATAGGATCCACACAAAATATCCACTTTTTTTATTTTTTTATTTTTTTTTAGTTTTTTGAGACAGGGTTCCTCTGTGTAACCACTCTGATTGTCCAAGAACTCTCTTTATAGACCAGACTGGTCCCGAGCTCACAGAAATTCGCCTGCCTCTGCCTTCCAAGCACTGGGATTAAAGGCATGCACTACCATGCCCAGCATGAATAATTTTCCAAGAGCAGTCTTAAGCTAAACTTCAGACTATCCGAAGTTATATAAGTCATTTTTTTTTCAGACTGCGTCCTGCCACAGAACACACTTAAATCGCGGTAATATGTACAGTCAGCACAAGGTTGTAGCATGAACCATAAATACAAACACAAACCCTGGAAGAGCACAGAGTTGCTATCAATGTGGCCTCATGACACACTGTTCTTGCTTTTGCTGTGCTTTGGATGAAATGAGAAGACCTAAACAATCTACAGGCACCTATCTAATATATATTTTAAATGGCCAATTTTATGGAATTTTTTTTTTTTTTTTGGATTTTTGAGACAGGGTTTCTCCGTAACTCTTTTGGTTCCTGTCCTGGAACTAGCTCTTGTAGACCAGGCTGGCCTCGAACTCACAGAGATCCGCCTGCCTCTGCCTTAGGTGAGAACAAGGACCCTCCTCTCTCACTCATGGTCTTCTTTAAGACTTTATGGTGATGATATTACAACAAAGTCCGCAGAAACATGTATGGTCTCAAACCGGGTATCGAGATATGACAAGTTCCCTTCTTTCTCTGGTCTGTTTCCCAGTAACTATCTGCAGGCAGAACATTGATGAAGTGGCATTTCTGTACGACGACAAAGTAATGATCTGTGAGGAAAGATTTGACAGTCTATTTTTCACATTGTCTGAAACCTTTGCAAATATTGCTTATAACATAGCAAAACATAATCATAGTAAACATGGCTGCTAGGCATAGTGGACGTGGCACTGAAGAGGTTAGGGGTGGCACTCTGTGATGATGAGGATAGTCTGGTCTACATATTGAATTCCAGGCCAGTCCACAGCATTACATGGTGAGACCCTATCTTAAAACAAACAAACAAACAAACAAACAGGCATTGTTAATGAGTCCCAAAGTGAATAAATAGAATGATTATGAGCAAATAAAGTTTTTCTTTCTTTCTTTCTTTCTCTCTCTCTCTCTCTCTCTCTCTCTCTCTCTCTCTCTCTCTTTTTCTTTCTTTCTTTCTTTATTTATTTTTAGCATCACCTGGACCTAATTTCTCCGAGGCCTGACTTCTGCATTCCTGAACTGTGACTATGGTGGAGTGCTGAGAGGTACAGGGACTTCATTGTTGTGTGTCTACACCCCGGCCGAGAGGAGGAAAATCCTGTCGCGTCACCACATTGTAACTCCAGTCTAAGAACTGATCTGGAGAAATTTCTAGATCCTATCCTATTTCTAGAATCCTCTTTCCCTGATCCTCCTCATCTGGAGGCTGATGTGGCTTTAGCAATTGGTACTTTTGCTCAGCCTGGGAGTTTTGCAACATTGTATGAGTTTCACTCGTCTGAAGGACACAAATGACTCCCAGTGTAGACAATACAACCTTAAGGGACTGAGCCTGAGACAGACAGGACAGGAAATAGGGGGAAGTTAAGCATGTCGTTTGTTGACTCTGAGAGGGTCGTGAGGGAATCTGCAGGGCAGGGGGCTAGCTGTCTCTTCCTTAGCTGCTTGGATGTGGCTCTGACCACCCAGGATTTCACAGAGGCCTCACATCCTGCTGAAGTGATCACATAAATTGTGAGCCTGTAACTCCTAGGAAAGACTCCCATCTGGCTATCCTCAAGGTCTTTCTCTAAGAGTAGTAATGAGGATTAATAGAAACCATGGCTGGGTAAAAATGTTATTAGTTTACTAAGGGTGAATGGCATTGGCCAATTTGTAGAGCAAACTAAAATTAAGTTCCTAATATAGTTTCATGTCAATGAAAGGCATATAATAAAGAATGGTCACCCTGAAAATTAATCTGTTTAATTCTTAAATATAATTAAATTGGTCTGTACTCCAAATGTAGCTCTCCTTCGTTGCTAGTTAAACACTTGTTCCTGAAGTTGGATTTTTCCAGATGCCTGGAATGTTCTTTTTTTAACTTTGTAGGCAAGAATTCAAAACTGGAAGGGGTTTGCTATTTCTTATAATAAGAAAACTGGCTTCTTGTCTTAGCAATTGCCATTATGTTCCTAGCGTTAGGAAACATCAGGGACAGACAATCAAACTAACATCAGAGAAGAAAATTATAGGGCAAATGTTGTGACTCGCAAGATGACAAAGAGTCAGTGCTACTGTGTTTTGGTTTAAGATGTTGTCAAGGGTGGGCAACAAGAGCTATAGGGGGCAGGGACTAGAGTTCCTTGAGCGAATAGAACACTCTAGAGAACCCGTCTGTGCATGTCCAGGAACTGAAGGAAGTTTCTCCCTGACTCGGTTGGAACAGGCCTTTGTGCTTTTCTGTGGTCTGCATTTAACAACTTCAATTTTTGTGCCTATTTCTGTAGCTGTAACTTTCCAGTCTTTAAAATGGCATTATCTGATTTTCTCTGAATCGCCCCAAATCTCCGAGCCGTCAATCATCAGAGGCTGCACTTCACAGTGAGGTCACCCAAACTCCACCGGCAGTCTCAGAAACAAGAGTCTTTTCCTTTCTCTTTCACATCCTAGGGATTTTTTTTTCTTTATAAGAGTCAAAAATCTGACAAAGTATAAATATAATCAGTTGGCTGAGAGGAGCCAGATCCTGGATTAGCATTTGAATCTATTTCTTTAGTGTCTCAAACTCTCTTTCTCGGTGTAAAATTAATTTTAAAAAGTTTCATAAGATAACTTTTAATCAGCGCCAAATATATTGTTCCCCAGTGTTGGAAAAGAAAAGTCATACACAACCTCCCTCCCCTGGTTCCAGAAACAATGGGCCCGTTGCTAGGTACAGAGATCTGGAGGATAAGCCTCAGCGCCTGCTCTTAAGGGCCTGCAGTCCAGCTCAGGAGCAGGGCCATCTGCAGAAAGGTCCCATCACAGATGTTCATATACATCTGGGGCTCCAGTAAGCTGGGTTCACTAGCAACAGAAAGATCAACCGAGCCATGCTGGAAGACAGAAGCAGAAGGCATTAGAGCGGCTTCTGGACAACAAGCATGTAGCCTAAACCCTACGGCAAGGGGGCTTCAGCAGGTGAAGACCAAGTAAAATAGGCAGAGGAGTGACCCATCACAAAGACTAAGGGTGCAAGCTCGGTCACGGTGTGAGCACTGTGGCGACAGCTTTTAAGAGCTAATGCTTAGCATTGTGAGTTTTGGAATGAGGACACTGTGCTTTAGCTGGATAAATTGCCCTCTGTGTCCCAGTTGCGCATTCTATAAAAGAAGCTACAAAGTAGCATCTACCTTCCAGAACAAACCCCTTGGGACTGTAACACATGAAGATACATACAATCTTTAGACACTGCCACACAGTGTCCTCTGCAAGAGTGACCAAATCAGGTTACAAAATGGAAAAAAAAAACAAACAAACAGAAAAACAAAAGCAAAGCAAAGCAAACAAGCAAAAAACCCCTAGCCATGTTTTAAGTACATTTACAACTTCTTTTCTCGCAAATTCATAGCTACGGTTAGCTACATGTAGCCCACAATCCCGAAGTATTTCTGGCTGTGCCTGGGCAGCCTAGGCACTCAGACAGTACCAGCCGTCATTAATACATACACAGACCAAGGACCGAGGAAGGGAGGGAGGAAGAAAGGAAGGGAGGGAGGGAGGGAGGGAGGGAGGG
>NW_004949118.1:3742172-3744262 GCF_000317375.1 Microtus ochrogaster | reverse complement strand
GTTTTCTCTTCCAGTGGAGGGAGGGAGGGAGGGAGGGAACCTTAAAAGGCATGGTGTGTATATACTGCCTTTAGGGCAAGTCCAGTAGATGAAAAAGGACCCCAGAAGAGAGGACTGAGGGGTGTCCATCAGGATTGACACTGTGAAGCCCCTCCATTTCAGGAGTCCTTGCTGATGGGATATCCTTGAAGTGGCTCACACTCTCACCCCTATCTGAGGATTATCAGTCAGTGAAAAACAATTGTGTCTCCATGGTTACTGTTTAAAATCAACGTGTAGTGCTGGGGACTGGACCAAGCAAGGCTTGTACCACTACTCAACATCTGCAGCCCCGGGTTTTCTCAAATAGGACCCAAACTCTTGATGCCCCCTTCCCAAGTCCCAGGCCTGCAGCAACATGCATGGCTATGCCTTAACTTTTAACTTACAATACTCCTTTTCAGAGAGCAGACTGATGATACTTTTGTAAATGTGCCAACACTCCCCACGCCTGAGAAGTGGGGACCTAAGTCCACACATCCACACGAGAACCTCCGGGGTTACACCCGAGCCACCAGCCACTCTATAATACCGACACTATAAAACCTAGTATGGACGGAGCAATACACTCAGATGCCACGTGGCATACAGGAAGGAATGAGGACCACGTGATGAAGCATGATGAGAAGTTCTCTCCATTAAAAAAAAAAAATGCTGTATCTTGTATCTAAACTGTCTCCATAAGCGCTGAAGAGTTGACCCTTAACCTGGATCTACCGGGAGGTGACAAAACCTTTGAGATGAAGTCTAGCAGGGTCTTTAGGTTCTTGGGAACTTGCCCTCGAGGCGGGCTACAGGACAATAATAACCTTTCTCTTTCCCTTTCCACATCCTGGCTCCGATAGCAGCCTGGTTCCTCCTTGCACACCCAGCCAAGCTGTGCTGACTCAGCAGAGGCCCAAGTGTTGGTGCCAACTGATCACGGGCAGAAACCTCCCACGCTGGGAGGCAAAGCAAACCTTGTGCATTCATGTGCTGATCATCTCGGTTATTTGTTTGGCTGACAGAAAAGTAACTCACAGAGAAACGTTTCATTATTAGAGCCTTGGGGTGCTTACAGCTAAGTCACCTCATTTGGAGAGGGAGGCTGCACACTGTCTAAGAGTTCTTCTGGTACACCTGTCCCGTAAACAGACAGGTGGAAAGGCCTGGGGGAGACGAAGAACAGGAAAGCAGAGGAGGCGTGTCCGAAGCCCAGGAACTTGCTGGATAGTATTCTTATGGGATGACCATAGGAAGGAGTGGTATCTGGCTTGTATGTTTCTTCCTTTTCTGATCAAATATGCTTCTCTACTTACTCGTGACGTTAAATAACCATTCCTCAACCAATATTTTCAGTGCTCTATGGCCTATTACACAGACAGCCGGCCAATGGGCCACACCACTCACTTATGAGCTCTCATTCATTTTTTGGCTCAATGCTTCTGTTCTAAGTTGTCATAACATAGGGCAGATAGGTGCTCTATGATATGTGCTCTTAGATCTCAGAAATGCTTCATTTGCACACACACACACACACACACACACGATGGAGACAGGTGAGCTCATTCAGACTCATACTGGCCTGGATAGCCAAGAAGAGCAGCGGAAACACTAAGCAAACATCTATTTAAGAATGGGCCCTGGAACGAGGATGAGACAATGCAACAGGCACTGCTTTCCCTTGTCCTTCTACGAGGCAACAAACGAGAGATTGCCTTACATATGTGTGAGATCCAGAACACTTCCATTCTTCAGGTCATCCCTTAGAAACGCCTAGAAATCAGGACTCTCCTGGGCCCTGAACCCTCCATGGCCCTGACCTTGTGATATGTTTATTAACATATTCTTCTTCAGAATAGGAGCATGCCACCTCTACAGGAGCATACCATCTATATGGGGCATACTATCTATACAGAAGCATATCATCTATACAGGGGCATACATTCTATACAGAGGCATACCATTGATACAGAAGCATACCATTCTATATAAGGGCATACATTCTATACAGGGGCATACATCTATACAGGGGCATATATCTATACAGGGGCATACCATCTATACAGGGG
>NW_004949118.1:3739410-3741610 GCF_000317375.1 Microtus ochrogaster | reverse complement strand
GCATACCATCTATACAGAAGCATACCATCTATACAGAAGCATACCATCTATACAGAAGCATACCATCTATACAGGGGCATACCATCTATACAGAAGCATACCATCTATACAGAAGCATACCATCTATACAGAAGCATACTATCTACACAGGGGCATACCATCTATACAGAAGCATACTATCTACACAGGGATTACTTTGCACACCCAGGGCCCTCCAGGCCTTTGTTCTCCCAGCTTTTTCACATCCCAGAGTAATGCCCTGTCACAGAAGTCATTCCTGAAATACCCTGATTATAAGAGAAAGCATTTAAAGCAGCCTCCAGCCAATCCCTGTTTTAGCTACACACTATTTTTACACCGAACTTGTCTGTCACTTGTTAAAAGTTAATCTCTAGGTACTAAATAGAAGCACTCTTAATACTGGGAGAGGTCTCTCTGGGTACAGAATATGGACATGGTATCTATAAATATAAAGATATACCAGATGTTAAATATGTTTCTCAAAATAGGTAGTGATGTGGTAAAAAGCCCACGTGATTGGACACTGGCTGAATTTAAAGTCCCATCATGTTCTGGAAATTGGGAAATTCTCTGCTGGGTGGCGTGATGCCAGGAATGCAGACAATCTCTAACTGAATCGCTTTCACCATTTTACTAGAGCAAGTAAGCGGGCATTCCATAACACAGCTAACACTAAGCTAAACTTCGCATAGCTGGTCTGAGATAACCTCTCCAGTCGCCAAATGCTCAAGAGAGACCGTGATTGCATTACACTCTGACTTCGCCCGCCTTTTTTGTTTGTGTTTGTTAGTTTGGGTTGTATTTTTTTTTTCCATCAGAAAACTCTGCTAAACACAAGACCCAGCTGGGTCACTCAACCACAAGCCAAGCTAAACTCAGAGATGACATGACTCACGGAGCAGGAGTCACGCTGTGTCTGCAGAATATGAAGCTGGGACACGGGGGCTCCGGGTAAACCACTAAGATTCCTCTGTGTGTTTGTGACTAGCTAAGAACATAGTTGCCAATCCTGTGACTCCAATCACTTGGATTTCTTTGGGGGAGGGAGGGATAAATTCTTCACAGGTTCTAAAAGAATGAAAGTCTTGCTCAACTCTTAATTTCTTTTCAAAACAAAGGATATGCATGAGGCATTGAAGACATCCTCCCTAAGGAGGCAGTTTTTTAAATTAACTTATTTAATTATTTTTGGATATTTAGTTGAAATCTCTCTGCTAATTTGTCTGTTTTGCCAATCCCATTCTGCATTTATTAAAGATCTTGCTAAACAATCCACAGAATCTTCCATTGTTTCCCATACTATTTCCCTTAATATATCTGAATATAATACCTGAACTACTGACCCTTCACCCTGCCCTCCACCCTATCTACACAGTCAGAGGCACATACATGTCACATGTCAGGACACCCATGCCACTGAATGCCACATTCTCCTCAAGCGAAGGTGCTTTCTCTCCGGAAACTACAGTACAGTCCTCTGGACCACACTGACGCCCTGCCCCAAGGGCAGCATCTCTCTGAGATTTCATCTTTTGTCATTCTCAAAGAAGACAGCCCATGAATGTCTGTTGAAACAAACTACAAAATAGAAAGAATGGACAGATGAACTGAGTATCAGAGAATCTAGAAGTCTCCTTTCTTAGCAAATAATTCAGTGTTTGTTCTTCTCATTCATGTATAATACTAAGACAATGGTCTGGGAAAGTGATTAATACAGTGGGTTTTTCTCACATGCTTCTTGCTAAAATCCTTGGTTACATTCCAAATGCCATTGCCCGAATCTCTACATCTCTTTCTCTGTGTCTTGCTTTTCTCTGTTTTTATTTTAAAACACATGAGGAGGAGAATTCCTCCCGCGGTCAATCTGACGTGTCTGAGTTAATGTGACTTGTCAGTCACAAGGACAAAGAACACAATTGCTGAGGAGACACGACTGCTCCAGTCAGTGTTTAACTGAAATAAGCTGGAATGGGGCAGGAGGGCAAGATGGCGCAGCAAGTAAAGGTGGCCACTGCTGGGCTAGGCGACCTGAGTAAAGATGGCCGCTGCCTGGATAGACGACCTGAGTAAAGATGGCGGCTGCCTGACTAGACAGCCTGTGTAAAGATGGCTGTTGTCTGGCTAGGCAACCTGAGTAAAGATGGCCACTGCCTGGCTAGGCAACCTGAGTAAAGATGGC
>NW_004949118.1:3728342-3739215 GCF_000317375.1 Microtus ochrogaster | reverse complement strand
CTGAGTAAAGATGGCTGCTGCCTGGCTAGGCAACCTGAGTAAAGATGGCTGCTGCCTGGCTAGGCAACCTGAGTAAAGATGGCCTCTGCCTGGCTGGAAGACTGAGTTTGACCTCTGGGAGGGACACATGTGGCAGAAGGAGAACACAAACTCTAGAAAGTTGTCCTCCGCCCTCCACACAGATGCTGGGGCATACAAGCACATACACACACACGTACACTTGCATGTACATGTACACACATGCACGCACATACATACGCACACACACTCTATGATAATGATATTGCAGTAACAAAAAAAAAAAACCAATGCGTTTACCTCTTTATAAAAAGGGAAGGTGGGTATAAACCCAGGATCCATTCAGCCTTCCTTTTTTTTCTAGAGAATAATTCTCTGGACTTTCCATCACTGGCTTCCCACACAAGCTTTATGAGTAAGCCCTGCAGGACGCTGTCTAAATCTCACCGATCCAGACCAAACAGCAGCTTCCTTGGTTGGGGGTAGGGAGGGTAGGGGTAACCACTACTTAACACAAGGCTTCATTCTGCAAGTCACCACGACCTAAAACTCACTGACTCACCATGTGACCTGAGCTGGCCTAGAACTCACAGCGATCTGCCTCCCTCAGCCTCCCCCCATGCTGGGATTATAGGTGTGAATCGCCATGCCCTGCTCACCTTTTAAAACCATGGGTCACAAATCCATCCGGGTTCTCATAACCAAACTCAGGATCACAAAACATTTGGTAATGATACAAGACTTCTGAATTCAGTCTGAGGATGAAACGCATCAGGAAGCTGGGGTGTTTCATGGCAGCGCTCATCTGCCTGTGTGGCAGCTCCCAGGCGCACTGCAGGCTTCATTCTGAGTTCACAAGACTACACTACAGGTGTTATTAACATACAAATTCCACGGAACACTGCTAGGAGCCCCTCAGCTCAGAGTCCGCCTGTGGGAGGCACAGACTGCATGACTTTACTGCACACACAGTGCTTTCTGATCTTGTAGAAACATATGGTTTGATTATGGAAAACGGAGTTTTTAAAAAAATGTCTTCCGACCACCACTCTGCTGCATGTAAGTATTAATTTAGTGTATGTCTGTGGTCATTAAAAAAATGCAGTCTCATAAAAATTGTTACACGGAGTTTGGCTTACGATTAGGACAGGATTTCCAGCAATTTCTAAAATGGCCCCAAACATACTTCTGTCATTGGTACCATGTTTTCACGCAACATAGTGTTCTCAGCATTGATAATTACAAAATCGAAATATCAAGCCACTCTGAAATGTCCCAAAGATACTCTCTGTCCTGCAGGTGACCGCAGAGAGCCCATCTCACGATTCAGCATCCTGAAAGGAGAGTGAGCTCAATTTTCTGCTGCTGGCCGAAACCTGTTTCCTTGCCGACCGCCCCCTTAACTGGATGACATTGGGAACAATAATTGAATAAAAGCAGCAAATTGTCCCTGACATTGCTACAACTTTCAGCCTGTGATGCAGCACTGTGTGCCAGCTCAAAGACTGTGACAATGAGTAAAGGCAGTCAGACACAAAGTAACGCTGTCTGTGACAGTCTATGTGCAACCTCCAATACCGAGGTGACAGACAGATGGCAGGAGCAGGCTGCCTGGCAAGGGGTGGGGGTGGGAGGAGGGGACAGGAGTGGAAACGGTCTGCGTTTTGTTCAGGATGGCGATCACATGGGCCCCAAATCATCAGACTGGACTTCATCACATACCGACTCCCCTGGCCGTTCTCAAAGGGAGAATCCAGAAGTTAAAGGGTGAGAAAGAGGTGGAAACGACCTAAAGATACAGCAGAAAAGTACCAAAAAAGTCAATAAAGTTTTCCAAGAGGGTGGTGAAGTAACTAAACAAAAGATCTCGTTTCCGGGTATTATTTCACAAGCCCCGAAGGTGCTGTGATCATTAGTAAATGATTTCCTCTGATTAGAAGAGAAAATGGAGAAGGGGACATGGCTTAGGGAGTGGGCTTCCTTTCAAGTCTCTGTACACATTGCCTTCAGAGGCATATTCTTATCGTTTCATCAAGTATCCAATACCAAGACCCAACATATGCAGGGAGGGAGGGGGTGAGCAGAAAATGAGGGGAAAGTAAAAGGAATTTCTTTCATAAATTGCATTTGCATGTGTTTTATTAGAATATTAAGAAAATAACTGAACAGTATTCTTTTACATTCTTAGACATCTCTGTGTAAATTACATTAAATTCATTCTAATCTTCTACCAAAATAGGATACAAATTAAATCATATTAACTAGATTAAATATAATTAAATTATATTTTATAAAGTATTGAGATTACTACATGTAATATTAATATACTTTATCTCTTTTAAAAAGAGGTTATTAGTGAACCCTCTCCTTAACCTTGAGCAATAATAATAATCATGTATTATGCCATTAAACCATACCCAGCACTCCTATTAGTTAAGATCTCAATGTATAATAATCTTCTAAATCAGACTCAGTCCTGTTTCTTGGATAGGTTGTGTTTTGGGGGAGCAGCTTATAAACATACGTCTTTCCAAGGCAGCATCCCAACTTCAGCTCCTTAGGTGAGGTCACCCGAACTCCATTAGCGTAATGGAACACAATAAACAACTTACCGTACAGACTGGGTAAGAGCCCGAAAGAGCAATCACATAAGCCAATTGGCAGAGTTAAATTGGAGATAGAACCATGCTATTATAAAATCAGTGCTCTGGTTAAAATTCTAGAATCGCCTAATTATCATAATTTCCATCCTGATCATAAGGAAACAGGATTTAGGGTTAGTGAAGCCCTGGAGGTCAGCTAATCGCTACCCGGTGAGGACACCAGGACCGCTGCTGACCTTTGTGTGACCTGTTTTCTCGAAAGTGCACAGTAAATTCCCCCGGCCCTCCCTCCCTCAGCTCACAGGTTAACTGCCTCAAGCCATTCCATCCTTGTCTCAGATCACAGGGACCAGCATTCTGAGCCACCGCGGCTATGCGCGCCAGTGTGACCCTGTTCTGGATGCATCCTCTCTCCCATAGTCATCTCAGGGCTTCACTGTGGCGTCAGCATCTGAGGAGCTCTCCCTCAAGCCCCCCTCACCAACTGAGCTGCATCCGCTCCTCCAGAGTAGCTCACACATTTTCCTCACTCAGCCAATGGGTTTGCTAGTTAGTGACTGTGCACTCAGAGCCGTTAGAATGAACACTCAGGATACTGAAAACAAAGATACAGTCTGCCCACCCCGCCCCTAGCTCCAACGTTGGATGCCACAGTCACTGACCCTAAACACACTCATCAATTCTCACTGATAGACAGTTATAACCATTATTTGTAGCACCAGCATTCAATACTTTAATATGACATACGGAAGCTCAAACATTACTCTTAAATTTTAGTTTTCTTGTGGTGATTATCAGAATTGAAGTGCTTCTTGTTTTAATGAATGAAATGACCCTTGGGCGAATTTTACCATTTAATGTAATGGTAGAAATAGCCAATCATGATGACATAACCACCCACAATGCGCTGTCTCGTGGGTTAGGGCACAATGATGACAACTGTCACCAATTTGGATTTTTATCATTATTCTTCAGTAGACAGCATTTTATTAACACCTTCTGTCATCCTATAGATTTAGGGGAATATAGAGACTATCAGAAAACACTCCACAAAGGAAGACACACTCAGAGTTTAACCATGCTCAAGAGTCCCAGTAAGAGGCTGATTCTACACTTCAGTTTCCACTGTGATCACTAAGCAGCCGACTTTCAAGGACCCTAGCAAGTACCAGACTCTTGGGTGCCGGAGGAGGAGACAGTTACGGATTCAGTGAAGATTATGTATGGCGTTGGTGGTAACAACAGCTTCGTCCTAAAAACGAAAATGCATTTTCCTAGTCTCTTTTGTGGTGCTAAGATCAGTTTTGTGGCTTTGTAGCAGGGGATGATTTTGGACGTCTGATCTCCCTGCCTCAACTTGCTGGGATGACAATAAACGTGTGTACCACTGTGCTTGGCTTCACTTAGAGCTGGGGATCAGATCCAGAGTTTCAAGCATGTTAGCATGCCACCAACTCAGCTACATCTTCAGAAAGTAGCTGGCTACTTTATGAACTAAAGAGATTTGATTATCCTGGTGGGCTTACTGGCTGTGTCACGACACGGCCATGACAAGAAAGAGAACTAACTGCATACAGAAGGGGTCAAGCACACAGAACAGCCCTGCTCTGTATAGCAGTTTGTGCTCAAGAAGCGTAGAAGTCCTTGGAGAATGACATCAATCCTCCTGAGAATGCTGTATCAATAACTTACTTCAATGCCTTCCTCTAGACCACATCTTTGCACTGTCCCTAGAATAACCAAGTGGGACCAGGCCCCCACCATGTGACGACGTGCACACACCCAAACCCCCTGTGCCAGCAAAGGGTATTAAAGGGTAGGGGAGAAACATATTTGAGAAACGCTATATTTCCTTCTTGACTTTCATCAGACTTTCAGCTCTTTTCCTTTAAGGTTAATGAGAAGCACAGGGAAACAGAAAGGAGAGTAGCAGAAGTCAAAATGTAGACATGATCAATGCAGGATAGGTGGATAAAAATACCACAGTGAATCCTATCCATATGTGTGATTCAAAGGTACTAACACTGATGGAGTAAAAGTAAAACTGTTAATAAATAAAGAGTGACGGGAAACAAATGAACAACTAAAAAAAAAGCTCCCTTCATTTGGTCACCTCTCTCACGCTTCCTTCTCAGATTCTTTGCAGGATCCACCTTCCCTTTTCAACCTGCATCAAACTGGCTTCCACCTCCACCTCTCCGGAAATCCCTGCATCCAGGATCCTCACACTAGAAACATCCCATGAGTGAGTTTCCATTTTCCTCATTATTGGCTATTTCACCACTGTGGATACCGTTATGTGACGGTTATAATGTTTTCGTTCCCATGTGTTCCGCCCCTCTAGGTCACTGTCATGGGCTCCCAGGCCCAGGCCACCTCCTCCCATCTCCCTAGCTAGCAAAACTTCTCAGATTTCCATCTTCCTTCCACTGCTGTCTCTAGGCCTCTTCTCTCCCACCAAGTCTTGTCTGGTTCAGATGTTACCATCCCTGACGCTAACTTTCCAAAACAATGCTCCTCAGCTGACTGTCTGACAGGCATGCACGCTTCCCAGCCTCCCCAGCTATAGACCACTGCCTGAGATGCCCAGTGATACCAGAACCATTTGTTCAATACCCCAATTTCTAATCCTAGTAAATAACTCCCAGGAGCCGGGCGGTGGTGGCGCATGCCTTGAATCCCAGCACTCGGGAGGCAGAGACAGGCGGATCTCTGTGAGTTCGAGACCAGCCTGGTCTACAGAGCTAGTTCCAGGACAGGCTCCAAAACCACAGAGAAACCCTGTCTCGAAAAACAAAAAAAAAAAAAAAAAAAAAAAAAAAAAAAAAAAAAAAAAACCCCGGCAGAGGACAAGTCGTTTTTCCTAATGGTCACTGCACAGTCTCCAAACCACACAAACGTCTTCACTGAAGACCCGGCTTCGTTCCTATCTGCGCATGCTGCTGTCCTCTCCACCTGGACGGCTGCACTAACCAGCCCCACTCTTAAGATCCACCTTAAAATCATACTTTCTGTCCAGGGGAATGAACGCACTGAGAGGCCACTGGGATGCAAGAAGCGAAGCAGCCAGGAGATTACAATTTGAATTTTACGGATTTTTAACTCAATTGCTCTTAAACCGAATTAAGAGAGCAGTTTGTTTGTTTGTTTGGGCTGGGTGTGGGGGAGACAGAAGGGAGCACAGCCTGGGGTGGGATCTGGCTAACTGAAGAGGGTTTCTTTTTTAAGTTCACTTGTAAGTCCCCCTGACCAGCGAAGCACTCCGCTGTCCTCTTAGGAGAACCGGGCCTCGCAGCTAAAACTTGCACGGTAAGCCCTTTTTGAGCCATTGGCATTCTGGGAGTATCTCATTTGTTTTGGACTGGCCTAATCAAAGTCGGCCACAGTGGGGCTTCTGAGAAGCAATGACTCGGGTTGTTTTAGCTGGCACTGACTCACGGCCTCAGAAAGCATGACAAAGCTTCAAACACAGAGGCCAAGGCAGCTTCTTCCAATTACCCACTGCCAGCAGCTGGCCAAGTAGGAGTCCTCCAGTGTGGGGCTTGGCTTTCTGCACCTAAGCACAATGTGGACTGGATCTGAGGGGAAAGAGTTGCCAAGAAGACCTGGTAATTCCAGAGCTGTATAAAATGAAGAGGGATCGGAGTTTATGTTAAACATTCCAGAGCCAGGCATCCGTGCTTCGCTTTTCAAAACAGCACGTGTGGAAATTCTCAGTCAGCTCTTTTCCTCATTAATTGCTTGCGGGCTCTGTTGAGGTCAGGGCGTGTTTTTCTTTCGGATGCCAGTGAGAAAAGTCGCTGCAAGTCTGTTTTCCGACTTGGGGTTACACTGGAGGAGATAGCACACCCACGGGTCGTCGGCCAGCGTTGGAGAGGAAACTAAGGAAATGACATCGTTGCTGATACCACCTCATTCTAAACCTTGGTGTTTCCCAGGAGGGAGCCCCTGTCCCCCCCCCCCCCCCCCCCCTTGTGGCTTGCTCTGGGCTTGACTGAGCCCTACAGACCCTGTATGTCATGGACCCGAAGACCTGCTATGGGGATGGGACCGGCTGACTAGCAGTCAGCTGAAGAACACTCAGTGCCTGGCTAGGAAGCTGTTACTTCTCAGAAGCCTCTGTGAGGACGTGCCTGCTTTGCCTCTCTGTGAAGCTATACAGGTTCTTCCCTCGCACTCCCCAGTCACTGGCTAGTCACAGGCTGCTTAGTCCCTGTCAGCAAGACACTCTACGTGCAGGGAATGCCACCGCCTGGGGCCTGGCACTTAGCCGGAAAGCCCATACCACTGTTTACATGTAACTAACAAAACTGTCCAATCAGAGGAGCTTTGCTGTCATTAGAAGTAAAGTTTATCAAAGCTGATGCCTTGGAAAATAAACACAGGCAAGCAGAGCCTGGAGGTAGAGCTGATGCCCGCCTGTCCTGAGGATTCAAGGCTTGACTACGACCGACCGACCGCTAGGATTAGTTTTCTAAATGCGAGTGTCTGAAGCCCATCTTAGGTCGGCATCCTCAAGGGTCTAAGGATCACTGATGGATAATGATGTACTTAAGCTTACGGTCAGGGGAAGCTCAGGAAAATGCTGCTGTAAGCTCCCCTTCCACGGCAGTTGTTAAACCAGGTATTCCTGGGGTGCCCTCAAACTCCTGGGCTTGGGTGATGTTTCCACATCAGCTTCCTGGGTATCCGGAACTAAAGGCATTCTCTTGCAGCTACACTCGACATCCATAAGGACCAAGGACATGAGACAGCTCCACAAAGTCAGAGCCTAGGACTCAATTCTCAAACTATATGGAGTCGAATAACTGAATGTGTAAGAAGTCAGCAACTGTAAAACTCTGGATGCACCATAACCAATAATGAAGTAAAAATCAAACAGCAGCCATTGTAGGTGTTTCTGGCAGTAGGGTCTCTACTGGGTCACAGGATGTCTATGCTGCTTGTTTCACTGCTCATGCTGGCAAGCTACCCAGTGCCAGCAACCACCGACTAAAACACCTTGGCTCAGATCAGAAACTCAGGATAGGAACTGTGGGATTTTTACTGTGCACATAAACTTCTCTGCTCATGCAGAAACATAATGACTTATATTTTCCTACTACCATTCCCTGCACGTACCAAATCCGTGGCCTGTATTATTTTAGAATGTTTGATTTTAAAAAATTGCTCTTTGGATCCTGAATCATAAAAGAACTGCTGCATCCCTGATCTCAAATTGTATTGCAGAGCTATCGTAAGAAAATCATGGTTATCGGTATAAAAACAGACATGCTGATCAATGGAATCTATTGAAGACCCAGAAATAAATCCACATACGTATGTATCATATATGTGTATTTCATATATACACACATATATATATGAAAATAAATGTGTATATATATTATGTATATAAATGTGTGTGTTTATACATATATATGAAAATAATCTAAATGAATCACCAAATAACTAAATATATCACTGAATATGGACAAGTCGAGCTGGGACCTAACTAGTTCCTTCACCCCCTAATGACTAGTGTTCATGGTACTGGAAGATACTTTATATGCCATCAGAAAAAGCTAAACCTCTCAATCTACAATGCTGGTGGTGCAATAGTGGCGCAGAAGTTGTGGGAGTAACCAACCACTCTCTGATTGGACTTAAGGCCCACTCCATGGGATAGAATCCATGCCCGACACTGCTCAGGTGGCTAAGAATCTGAGACTAGATAGGCATGGTCGAGGAAGGGTGGGGAGACCAATATTACTGTCTGCTAAAGGAGCACAGCAATAAAATGCCTCCTAATGACATCCTGATATACCTATAGATCAGTGTCTCACTCGGCCATCATCAAAGAAGCTTTCTCCTATAGTAGATGGGAATTAGTAGAGACCGAAAATTGGACAATGTACAGAGAGTGAGAGACCGTGGGAAACTCAGTCTCCAAAGGAGAACTATGCAGAAGCCAAACAAGATGGAAAACACCAAGGAAACAAGGCCTTGTGGACACAGCAAGACTGACATACTTATGAGCTCACAGAGACTGTGGCAGTATGTATAACGCTTGCATAGATCCAAACTAGACGAGATGGGGAAGCAGACACAGTTCTTGTCCCCAACCCAGAAGCTATCCCCAACTAACAACTACTCTCAAAACAAAGTCTCACTGTCACGTAAACCACACTTCATGGCAGGCCCCATGCCCAGCAGAGGCGGTCAAAACAGAATTAACTCGCCGGGCGATGGTGGCGCATGCCTTTAATCCCAGCACTCGGGAGGCAGAGGCAGGCGGATCTTTGTGAGTTCGAGGCCAGCCTGGTCTACAGAGCTAGTTCTAGGACAGGCTCCAAAGCTACAGAGAAACCCTGTTTCGACCCCCCCCCCAAAAAAAAGAAACCCTGGTGGAGAGTCTGGTGGGGGATCTGTGTGTCTGTGTGTATTAACCCACCTATAATTCCAAGGCTCAGGAAACAGCAGTACAAGATCCCTCAGCAAGCTGGCTAGCTGGTCAAATCATCAAGTTTCAGATTCAAGTAACATAGCCTCAACATATAAGGTGCAAAGTCGCCAAGTAAGAAACCCGACATTCATTTGTGGGACCTGCACCATATACATTGTCCACACTCATTCGAACACGCGCGCACACACACACACACACACACACACAGAATAATATATATGTAAGATGAAAGATTAAACCAACTCTAACATTTATAACATCTTCCATTTAAAAGTTGCTCTCAACGAATCAGTCATCAAATTATTATTCAAATATACTGATCAGTGTCACAGGATTGCAGTGACACATTGACGCCAGGTTTTGGAACCCTGGCTCCCAACGCCTTGCTGTGTGTGTGGTCTTCAGGGACTCCCCTGTGTCTGAGCTGCTGGGTCACAGGACTTGCACGCCAACCTCTCTGTTCACCCCACAGTATGCGCTCAGTAAGCTAAGAGGCTGACGTGTGACTAATTGCCGATGGCTCATTAGAGCGGCAGGTGAGAGCTGTGGTAAGGAAGAAACTTCCAGAAAATAAGTTTAGCTTTATTTCTCTAACTGCAGGTGCACTCTTTCCTTTGCATTTATTGCTACTTAAATACAGCTTTAACGCCATCCACTAACGTATGAGCTTGGCCTACCCTGTAGGGTTTGAACTTTGAAAGCACAGCAGTGGGGGGGGGGGGGCTATGTTACTGCTGCATTGCCCTTTGTTTGTTTACAGAGGGTCTCACTGTGTGGCCCTGACTTGCCTGGACTTGCTTGGTAGACCGGGGTAATCTTGAACTCACAGAGATCCCCTTGCCTCTACCTCCGGAGTGCCAGGATTAAAGGCGTGCACCACCGTACTGGCATATTATCATCCTTTTTTAATTTGGTATTTTTCTAGCATCTGTCAGATTTCTCACATGGTGACCTAAGCCTTTAATCCTAGCGACAGTGAGGACAAGGCAGGAGGCCTTGATTGAAGAGGAGTTAGGGGAGAAGGAGGAAGTGGAGAAGGAAGAGGAGGAGGAGAAGCAGGACAATGAAGGAAACCACATAACTGCACCCGTGGCTTTGTATGAACACGGATACACCGGTGTTTGTTTAAAGGGAAGTGAACTCATCAGTGTTTTCTGTGCCGGTTCTCATAGATGAGTGGCGATCGACTTCAAAGGAACTCTCGTCCCCATCCATTACAGATGTTTCAAGAGATCCCTGCCACTCTCCACAGAGTTCATGGCAGATAGAAAGATTTAACTTTCTATATAAAAGGCTATTGGCACCACAACCCAGAAAGGACGAAAACAGCCTGGATAAGTCAGCTTACAAATTCCTCCAAGCTTCTTTATCTCGGGCTCACAGTTCCTCCTTCCCGTCCTTCAAGCTGTTTGTGTGCAATCATTGTCCAGTCATTAGTGGGATCACAGGGTGCACGGACCCAGTCAGTTATTCAGAGTAACACGACACCCCAGCTGTTCCTCCAAACGAGGATTAGTGCGCATTCCCCAGCCCTGGAATAACCTGGCACTTGACACCTGTTAGATAGTTTTAGATAGTTTATCTGGGACAGTCATTCACTGACGTGTGACAGGGCACATGCGGTACTCAAAGGCTTATGCTTTTTAGCCGGCGTACAAAGTAATGGGCTTCCTTGCAGTGTTCTCGGAGATGCTCGGTTTTGGTTGATTCGCCAGCTCTCCCTGCCCCAGCTCTCCCTGCCTGGGGCTCTCCACACCTCTCCCTGCCCCAGCTCTCCCTGCCTGGGGCTCTCCACAGCTCTCCCTGC
>NW_004949118.1:3722177-3727840 GCF_000317375.1 Microtus ochrogaster | reverse complement strand
CAGCTCTCCCTGCCTGGGGCTCTCCACAGCTCTCCCTGCCCCAGCTCTCCCCTTCCCCGTTTCATACCACAGCATTCTGCCCATCCCCCTCGCCTGAAGCCTTTTCCTTTTTCCCATCTCATGGGCTCCTTTCTAGTTTTCTAACCTCTACCCACGCATCGACAAACACACACACACACACACGGATCTGCACATGAGAAGAAACCCGTGCCATCGCCTTTCCGAGCCTGGGTTACGGCACTGAACGCAGTATTTTCTAGCTTTATCCGTTTTCCTGAACGTTATGGAAGTCCACTTTTCTTTATAACTGAACAAAATTCCGCTGTGGCTATTCATGTTCTCACACCTTCAGAATCTGCTGACGGCCCTGTAGGCTGGGTCCATGGCCTTGCTGTTGGGATAAAATCAGTGATAGCAGGGGTGTGTATGTGCCTCTGTGGTGAGGCGTGGAGTCCTTTGGTGCACTCCCAGGAGCAACACAGAGACGCATCGCAGGTTGGTTCTAAGCTTTGCCTTTGGAGAAGCCTCCAGGTTGATTCCCAGGTGGCTGAGCTCTTCACACTCCCACCAGAGGGGACGTCATCCTGTGTCTCCTTGATCCCAGCCACTGAATGGGAGTGAGATGGACTCTCCAAGTGCTTTCGGTTTTCATCCCCACGATAGCTAAGGATCTTAAATACTCTTTAAAATAGTTATTGGAGCCGGGCGATGGTGGCGCACGCCTTTAATCCCAGCACTCGGGAGGCAGAGGCAGGCGGATCTCTGTGAGTTCGAGACCAGCCTGGTCTACAGAGCTAGTTCCAGGACAGGCTCCAAAGCCACAGAGAAACCCTGTCTAGAAAAACCAAAAAAAAAAAAAATAAAAAATAAAAATAAAATAGTTATTGGTCTTTTGTGTTTCTTTTAACTGAGGACCTGTCAATATATTAGCTCGTTGACCCATTTGTTGATTGTGAGTTTGGTTGTTTAATTTTTGCGGATCTTTATGTAGTCTAGAGATTAACCCATGTCTGCGATAGCGCTGGCAAAGGTTTGATCCAACTCTTTAGGCTGTCTGTTCATTCTGTTGATAGTTTCTTCTCATAAGCAGAAGCTTTTAAATGGCATATAACATCCTTACCAATCCTTGCAGCCATTGTCTATGCTGCGGGGGGGGGGGGGGGGGGCTCATGTGTTTCCTCTATGTTTTCCTGTAACAAGTTCAGGGGTCCTAGTTTGGATTAAGGTTTTTAATCCTGCCTGAATCGATTATTGTGCAGACTGAGAGATGTGGGTCTAATTTCACTCTTCAACAAGTTGGAAAATGAACAACAATAAATAATACTTTAAGCCTGGAGTGGTGGTCCATGCATCTAATTCTAGCAAATGGCAAAGATCACAAGTTCAAAACCAGTCTGGGCTACATAGGGAGTTCGGGCCAGTCAAAGCTGCAGAGAAAGACACCATCTTTTTTTTTTTTTTTTTTTGATATTTATTGAGCTCTACATTTTTTTCTGCTCCCCTCCTTGCTTCAATTCTCCCCCAAGGTCCCCATGCTCCCAATTTACTCAGGAGATCTGTCTTTTTCTACTTTCTACTTCCCATGTAGATTATATCTATGTAAGTCTCTCTTAGTGTCCACATTGTTGGCAAGACACCATCTTAAAGAATAATAATTATTATCATTATTAAAATTAAAAAATTTATTAAAAAATAAAACAATATACACATATGGGTTACTTACTCTTTAGTAACTTACACATCTTACTAATAGTTCACTATATTGTGATTCACACATCACCTATTTACTTACTTACGTTTATATTTTACTTTAATGTGTGTGTGTGTATGCAAGCTCATGTGTACATTCATGTTGCACTGCATGCATACAGAGGTCAGAGGACAACTTGCAGGAGTCTTTTCTCTCCTTCCCTGTGAGGCTCCTGGGGATGGAACGCAGGTCGTCAACCTTGGCAGCAAGCACCGGGCCAGCTCTTTGGGCCTCATGCTGGATTTTTTTTTTTTTAGAACAATCAAGAAAAGTTTCATTTCTACACTGATTAGGGATGATGTAGCCGACTTTGAATTTCCATATAGAGTACAGAGTCAACTACTTAAAGTCCCCAAATTTCCTTCTAAGAAATATTCTGATGTGGGGTTCCCCTCTGATGCTATGAATATGTTTTATTACCGTTGGTTAATAAAGAAGCTACTCTGGCCTACGGCAGGGCAGAATATAGGCAGACAGGAAAACTAAACTGAATGCAGGGAGAAAGAAGGCAGAGTCAGGCAGACGCCATGTAGCTGCCAAAGGAGAAAGACACCGGAACCTTACTGGTAGGCCACAGCCTCATGGTGATACACAGATGAATAGAAATGGGTTAATTTAAGATGTAAGAGCTAGCTAGAAATATGTCTGAGCCATCGGTCAAACAGTGTTGTAATTCATAGTTTTTGTGTGATTATTTGGGTCTGGGTGGCAAGGAAACCAAAGTGCAGTCTCAGTTTATAATATTCCGTTCACCTCTTTTGATTAGGTCCCTAACATTTTCCTCTTATTCTCAGCTGAAGCTGATATCCAGAGACCATTTGGTTGAGAAATAAGAGTGTGACAATTACTCCAGCAGTGACAGCGTAAGGTTTGATGGTGTGGAAAGAAATATGACTATATGCACATTGGAATGTTTCCATGGGTTAGCAAACATATGCAGGGTACCCTTCTCAGACTTGCCCAGGGAGTCTGGGTTCACTCTCTTCCTGGGCCCATGTTCTGCCACATCCTACTATCTCCTGGGGTCCTGCCAGGTAGGGCCATTGGAACACCTTATTATGGCCTAGTTGGGATTTTATCCAAAATATGAATAAAACAAGTGGCTTTTAGAAAGTATACATATGCAGACACTCTGGTAACATCTCAGGAAAACACAGATGTCAAGACACTTCTAAGAAATAAAAAGATAAGATCTAATCACAGAACATTTAATGTAGCAACTTTCTGATTTTTTTTCTGTTAAAGTTTCAATAAATTTCTCTTCCAAAAAAAAAAAAATAATAAAGGAGCTTTAAAAAAATAGGAAATGTATCTTCAAGGTTTTCACAAAGTCAAGCCAGGTAAATCAACTAAGTCATTCCACCACGAGGCCACTGGCGACAACTTACATTGGGATCCCTTTGCAGGAGTGATGGACATTAAAGTAATAAAGTTAGAAAGGATGATGAATTGATTATTTCGTGGTATATAAATGAAGTCAAACTGAGATGAAATGATAGCAAAAATCATCATCAAAACACCACAGTGATAAACTTTGCTGCCATGATCCATGAACAGAGGCTACAATCAGCACAGGATAGTTGGGGAAGAAAAAGATATATGCATGAAGTATTTCCAGGAGGACAATAATTAGTTGCAAAACGGAAAACGGTGACTCTGTGGTATAGAAAGTTAGCAACGCCATCTTAGCCAGGTGACCAGCATCTACCTCATTATAACATCCTAGTGTCATGGACCTGACAAGAAGGCCCATCCTCACTTCCATTGAACGTTCTCAAACTCTCACCGACCTGACGTCATAAGCACACACTGCAATAACTCAGTTTAAGTGGCTTCCTCTAAAATCACCAACGAGCATCCCAACACTCGGGAGGCAGAGGCAGGTGGATTTCTGTGAGTTCGAGGCCAGCCTGGTCTACAAGAGCTAGTGCCAGGACAAAGCTACAGAGGAACCCTGTCTCGGAAAAAAACTAAAAAAAAAAAAAAATCACCAACGAGCTCTCAACAAGCACCAAGGTCACAAAAGACAGATGATCACAACTGAGGGGAGCCTCAAGGGGCCTATTTAGGATCGCCATGGGATCTTGGATTCAACTATATATCAGGAAAATTAATGACAGCGAGAAAACTAGTAAAATAAAAACACAGTCTATAGTTTAGTTAACTGTAGTATGCCATGGTTAATTCATGCAATTTTGACCATCGCAATGCTGGTTTTGCAACACAGTAACATCTAAGGAATCTGGGTAAAGGTTATTGTCGAAAATTTTTCTGTAAATGCAACTGTACATCTTGAAAATTAAAAGTTAAGGGGAGAAGGTGCTTCTAGATCACTCCAAACTTCCTGTGTGTTTGAGCTTACATTAGGGGTTAGTGGTCAGGGAGAACTGAGCAGGTTAAAAATGGACAGAGCAACTGGCCAAATGTTTAGCCAAATGATAGGATCAAAGGCAATAGACCAGATGTTTGGCAGCAGCTCTACAGATGGAGGCCCCTCTGCTCGGCAGGGAGTCCACACAGGAAACCACAGACACAGGCTCTGCTTTCAAGCACAATATAAAAACGGCCTATAAATAACCGTCCTTTTCAAATAATTCCACTTCCATCACTCTTTCTGAACCTTCCAGAACAAGGAGCCCATCATCCCTTAGAATTTGGCAGCCTTTGTATAGGCATAAGCTCACACGGACCTACATAAATGTTTAATTTTAGCAAATGTTGACATGTCAAAATACACACCTTTTAAACTTAATTTCAACCCAGAAAAGTATCCCCCAACAAAGACTGTCACTAAAAGTTGCTGTTTAGTTTTGCTCAAAGTATTTACTTCCTAATCCTCATCAAGTCTGTTTTATTAAAGTGTTATCATTATTAAATGAATGGCTGTGATGTTAATTAAGATCCAAAGAGTCTTCAGAAAAGTGGGGGAGGGTTGTAGAGGAAACACCATGGGCAACCTGCATGGTGGCTCTGTTTGCTTTTGAAGGAAGAGCTGCTTTCTTTCTTTCTCTATTTTTTGTCATTTCTCAGGAAGTACACCTAGAATTAATCATGGCCATTTTATATCAGGCTCTCCCCTCCAAATGTCTGCAACTCTATTTCATATAACCAAGAAAATGCCTGGAAGAAATCAGGCAACTAGCATCATCTTTGGCTCATCCTCACTTTATAAGTGGAAGTATTTTGGGTGTTTGTCAGCATTCTCAGGCGTCCGCGTAGAAGCCTGGCCATTCTAAAACGTGATTCCAACACCTTATTTTCACAGGTAGAAGCACTCGCAGAATCTCATCGATTAGCCCCATAAAAAGACTACGATTCAATGCTACAGGCATGAACGTGAGTATGACTTCTGAGAAGTCAGAGCAAAGACTGCAGAGCCTTCGAATAAACTCCTAAGAAAATCTTAAGAGACAAAAGGTACGTGAAGAAATTATTGTAAGAATTAACAACCAAGACTTCGCACAGTGTGCTCTATTGTAAGGAATATGATTACAGAGACCATAGAAAACAAAAAGAGAATTCTAAAAGAAACACAGAAGGGCTCAGAAGGAAATACAGTGGTATTTTAAATGCCCCAACTCCCCAGGCAAATTCCAAGAAGGAGGAACATGTCTTATTTACAGTACACTGTTTACACTTCACGTACTGACCTTCTTAGAAAGAAAAAGACTAAGGATAATCCATATATCAAGTATTACAATACTGTTTATCTACATTAAATATCGATTTATGATGTGGGAATGATTTCTTATTAATAAAGAAACTGCCTAGGCCCATTTTATAGGCCAACCCTTAGCTAGGCGGAGAAAACAGAACAGGATGCTGGGAGAAAGAAGCTGAGTCAGAGAGTCGCCATGGTTCTCCCACGCCAGACAGATGCAGGTTAAGATCATTCCTGGTAAGCCAGCTTGTG
>NW_004949118.1:3705803-3720934 GCF_000317375.1 Microtus ochrogaster | reverse complement strand
GGCTCCAAGCCATTACTATTCCTCAGCCTCAGCCAGTGCTGGCAGGCAGCAGAGTGGACCCCAGTTCCCTGTGTTCTTAACCAGAAGTTGGAAATCCAGTTATACCTGAAACTTCTTTCAGAAGTTTTACCACTTCTTTACTTCCAAAAGCTCTATTGTTTCTTTTCTTTTTTTTTTGATAAAAATTCCATTGGTCTGCCCACGTTCTTCAGGCAGGAAGAACATCCCATTTATCTTTGTGGTTTCAATGCCTGGCGTGTTACTATGTTACTATATAGGAACTATGCTACTATGTAGTTTGTGCAAAGAGGCTGCGGTTCAATCTCAGCCATTTTATAATCTTAGTCGGAACCCATTAATATCCTCAAGAAATACGTAGTTGGCTACTACAATATACCAGATACTTCTCTGTTATTTGAATTAAATGAACAAGATATATTATATTTTTGTGGGAAAAACAGGACCCCAGATTTGAAACCAGATAAACAAGGTGTAGTAGAGGCCTGAGGAGGAAGGAAGAAAGATGAGCTTTGATTTATGCTAGCAAGAACTAGAGAATGCCGATCCTTGGGAGGTCAGAGCTCATGATCACCCGACTTCCGAGGGCTCCAAACACATCGGCCATTTTTAGGAAAGCGTGTTCCTGAAAGAGAGAGTACTTTCTTCCCAAGCAGAACAATACCATCTTGCTTCTTGGCTTGAAAGGAAGTATTGATCAGCAGCAGCTAGTAAGTCAAAGGTTAATAACTGGGTCTGATCATTTCTGTTATCAGTCCATGATTAACGATGTGGTCTCTTCTGGCTGCTGGTAAACACAGGAACCTCTATTTTCAATGCTTTCACTGAGGACCAAGGAGTTAAGCTATTCTCCTAGAATTCTGCTGTTCGAATGTGGGAAGAACGTGGGGGTGCACACCTCCATCCCCTGCCTCAGAGGACTGAAACACAGAGAAAGGATCCTCTAGGGTGCAAGGCAACCATCCAAATGACAAATTTGGACCTGATTGGTTTATGGCAAAAGATGGACTCCCCCACTTTGGTGCAATGTCATTCCCCAAGACCACATGCTGGGCTAATAAAGCATCTCCCTCCCAGTCACTTTTGGCTCTCTGGCTGGTTCCCACAGACAGCTGCGAAGGCTTATAAACAGACAGTGACACCCAAGCCATTTAAGACTGCACACAACTGGCCTTCGCTTTGCATCCAATCACATCTCTTTAGCCACTCATAATGTAAATCATAATGGTCAAAAATGATGTTTTGTTTTGCTTTGTTTTTTAAAGAACTGCACACTACACACGAAGGAGAGTCTGTACCTTCGAGCAGCCTTTAAATGGTATGCATGACTCCTACAGCTGGAGCAAATTGGTCCATTTCTCACTGTCCACATTAAAAAAAAAAATGAGATTCGACTCAACAGGCTCTCTTTGGAAGAAACAAGAATTTCTTTGTTAGCTAAGCCCTGTGTCATCCCTAAGCCAGCGTGGTTGGTTCATCTCATGGAAACCTTCCAAAGCATTGTCTGTGATATAATCAAATCAACTAAATTGGGAAACAGAAGTAATTTCATAAACATAAAGGCATGAGGAAAAACAAGTCATTGAAAATAACCGTGCTATAAAATGCCACGAGGAGAGAAAACCAAGACACACCAAAGTGCAGACTTCAAAATAAATAAAGCATCCGCTGAGGTACTCAGCGGACGGCAACATAAGCAAAGGTACTGCCCCTGACTATGCCAGAGAGCAAACCGTCTCGTTCGGGATATTTTGTTCACCCATCTCTGGTGTAGTTAGTGAGGCTCTAACTGACCTTGATCCTTCGTGGAACAGATGGACACAGTCAGAGCAACGTAATCCAGCTCCCTGGATGACTAAATGCGTGTGGTGAGGGGGTTACACACTTCTTCCCACCCAAAGAAATAAACAGGAATTGCCATTTGCTGCATAGACTCGACACCAGCAGTCAACAAACAAGACATCACTGTATTGACACAACTGAGAGTATTTACATTAGAAGTGAACTTCTTTATGTCAGAGGTTTCTTTTCGAGAGAAACTTTAGTTCCAAAAAGTTAATCTCAGTGTTTAACTTTTTTTTCTTTTTCTCGGTCTTGTCTTTGGGTTTTAAGAATCTTTTTAAAATACTCCAGTACCTAGTGAGAGCCTTCCACAGAAAAGATGCATGTGTCCAATCCATCATAAAAAGTTTCAAGACAGCAAGTCCCCATCCCGTGTGTGTCGTGCCCCCCTTCCCGCCCGCCCCCCCCCCCCCCCCCAGCTAGTTTCAGTCAGCCACACATAGACTTTTGGCCAGGCCATTTCTCATTTCCATACAAACAGCAGGTTCAGTTAATCAACTCCACAAAAACTTGCCAAAACGCTGCCGCCCCCTTCCCCCCTCCCCCCGCTCCGCCCAGGCGGATGAGCAACCCGCGGAGCGGCTCCGTACCTGCTGAGCGGGTGACTGGCGGCGGCCCGGGGCGCGCAGCGCGGCTCTGAGCCCTGCGCTTGCGAGCGCGCGTGCGAGTGGTAGGCGGTCAGCACCACGCCGCCCGAGTCTTCCACCTCCATCCTCAGCCGTGCATGTCCCCGCGCCGACCCAGAACAAAGACCCGGACCAGCGTGGACCAGCTCCGGGAGCGGGTCAGCGGCCCAGAGCGTCCAGCGCCCCACGGCTCCGCGGCTAGGGCGGCCCCGTCCGCCCGGGGACCACGCCCACACAGTACAGCGGACAAATTTGCATACACTGAGGACCACGCCTACAGAAGTACAGTGAACTGATTAGCATACACGGAGAGCCACGCCCAGAGGACGGCGGACAGATTAGCATACACTGAGGGTCACGCCCACAGAGTACCGCGCACAGATTAGCATACACCGAGGGTCACGCCCACAGATTACAGTGAAAGATTAGCATACACTGAGAGCCACGCCCACAGAGAACGAGGACGGATTAGCATACATTGAGAGCCACGCCCACGGGCGCCGGCTTCTAGGAAACTGGAAACCTGCCTGAAACTTGCCGCTCCTGCCAGCTGCTCTAGTAAAGTTTGTGTTTTTCTTCCTTTGTTTCTCTTTTCCTCTCCTCAACCTCCTGCTCGCCCCCTTCAAACGGGAGGCTTATCCCATGGCTAGGAACATTTCCTGCCTGGCAATCAGAAGTGAGACAGGAACCATGCCTTAGGCAAGAGGTGGGGGAGAGGCTAGGTTTGGAATGGGTGCTCTGGGGGAAGAAAGGGAGAAAAATATGACACTCTCATTTAAGCATCCAAACCAAAAATTAAAGAATTGGGTAGCATTTCTGTTTGCTTGTCTAGTTACAGTAAACCTGGTTTCCCTTCTGTCCAGGCAAAGCCTCTGTAAAGTGCAAGACAGCCCTTCCTTCCTATACCCTCAAGACTGCAGCAGCCAGACCCTTACCTCATTCTTAACATCCCTTTCCTCCACCCAGGCCTGATCACACTGACAGATACTGTTTCCAGACTGTCTGAAAGCTAGTCCTGATTGCCATGGGCTCCGTGGATGGTATTTTCAGGAGGCCTTTTAAGGGGGGTATAAACACACACACACACACACACACGCACGCACGCACGCACGCGCGCACACACAGCATTCCCCAAAGTGCAATATAGTCTTCCCCCAATCATGTTTCTGGCTGAAACTCTGTTAAAAATTCTCTCTCCTGCCCCCAATGAAACCTCTTAGTGACCATCAATCAAAGCCCTCTTCCCACCTCCTACTCCCCCTGCCGCTTTCTAGAAATTGCTCTTGCTTTTGTTACAGGAATAATTTCATTCTGCCCTGTAATTAAAGCAGTCTGCCCAGACCAGGCCCTGTGTGCCTGCATCTTTGCTCCAGCATCTACTTGAGTGATTGCTAATGGATCACGGTCTCCTCACCGCCCCCTCCCCCCCCCACCCCCTGCCAGGCCAGATGGAACCAGGAAGCTCTTAGAGTGAAACCCTGAGGAACTAGAAAGCTCTGAGGGGGAAAATCCATCGCTAACTCAAGATCAGATTACTATTTTCCAGCAAGCTGGTGCTTTCTCCTAAACTGCCAGCTTCCGGAAGGGCCGCCGTCATTTCTTGCTTTTAGGCCCCAGAACCTCCTTCCTGTTTTGTGTAGCAGACATGCCTGAAAGATGTCCTGGATACTTTTATGCCAATTTGACACAAGCTAAAGTCATCTGAGAGGAGGGAGTCCCAATTAAGAACATGCCTTCATAAGATGGGGCTGTAAGCAAGCCTGCGGGGCATTTTCTTAATTGGTGGTGGATGGGGGAGGCCAGCCTTTGCGGGTGGTGCTATCCCTGGGTTCTATAAGAAAGCAGACTGAGCAAGCCAGGGGAAGCAAGCCAGTGAGCAGCACACCTCCATGGCCTCTGCATTAGTTCCTGCCTCCAGATTCCCTGCTCCGTTTGAGTTCCTGTCCTCACAGCTTTTGCTGCATGGAACTGTGAAGGAAATAAGCTCTACCCTTTCCAATTTCCTTTTGGTTATGATAGTACGCCCTAACTAAGACAGAAGGCTTGGTGGATGGATGAATGGGTGGATTGTGTGTGAACTGGTGAAGGAAATCACACTCTCTAGGGTGGTAGTTCTTATCTTTCAGGCTAGCCAAGACACTTTTTATAAATCACTCACAGACCTTCATAGCACCAAAACAACAAAAAGAAACGAGTTCGGTATGTAGTACCCTTTTCTAAATGTTTGTGTGTGCTGCTAACACAATTAAATACGACTCTTGTCAGCATCCATGAGTTTTCAGGCTTTAGAAAGATGCTAGAATATACATATCGTGTAGCAAAATGTGTTATTCAGGCTGCTTCCATTAACCCTTCAGATGGGCTGACCTGATGTTACCTATAGTCTCTCTCTCCAGGGGCTGGAGCACCACTGGGTTAGGTCCTCTGTAACCAAAGGAGAACCCGAGAGGAAATCTAGAGGGGCGAACGGAAAGGTTGTCCTCAGGCTTATTTGATGCAATTGGGAGGACTGTTCTTCCACCTGAAGCTGTGATCCTGATGATAGCCCTCCATGCTGTTGTCTCTGTTGTCTGGCAACGGCCACCTACTTGGTAAGCAGATCTAGGTATGGGGATGCCTCCGTATGCTTGAATCTTGCCATATTTCTATTACTCCTGACATATTTTATAGACAGGCCTTCTTTTACTAAGCTGTCTTCATCATCTGAGCTATGTGTTCCATCCTTTTCTGTCAAGACACTGAAAGACACATCAGCCAGCCCTGCAATTAAGGAAGTATCCCATAAGCAAAACTACTAATGTAGCTGTAGTGGTATAATTGTGCTTACCAGGAAAGATTAAAAAAAATATTGTCGCCAGGCGATGGTGGCGCACGTCTTTAATCCCAGCACTTGGGAGGCAGAGGCAGGCGGATCTCTGTGAGTTCGAGACCAGCCTGGTCTACAAGAGCTAGTTCCAGGACAGGCTCCAAAAACCATGGAGAAACCCTGTCTCAAAAAAAAAAAAAATATTGTCTGTGCAAGTGTCTGTGAATGATTTCCAGCCCCCCAAAAAGGGTTTAGCAGGGGCTGGAGAGATGGCTCAGGGGTTAAGAGCACTGCCTGCTCTTCCAAAGGTCCTGAGTTCAATTCCCAGCAACCATGTGGTGGCTCACAACCATCTGTAATGAGATCTGGTGCCCTCTTCTGTCCTGAAAGCATATATGCAGGCAGAATACTGTATACATAAATAAATAAATCTGAAAACAAAAAGGGTTTAGCAATCAAGTACATCACCATGATGTAGCTACACAGTGGGACCCTTGTCTGCCATGCTCACTACCCTGGCTTCGATACTGACTGATCTCCAGGACTGAAGGAAAAGACGTGGCAGGGTCTAGCTGAAGACTGAAGAATTTTGGGCTTGAGAGTCTTTGGGTTTCAGAATATACAGCTGATATCGTGGTTCTATCAGACACCATTAGCGTGTTGACATCCTCAGAACTGTAGGGAATCACTGGTTAGGGATGACAGAACAAGGCAAGGGCAGCTGGCTGGACGGTAGAGCAAGCAGACATGAAGACGTTTGGGAAGATAAAGTTACCTGGGCAGTGGACAATGGCATTTACTCTGAAATAGCACTTCCTGTTGGTTGGTTGGAGTAAGGGCAAATAGAAGCAAGTCTGTGCTTCCTGTGACAAACGCTGGGCCAAGAGTCGGCAGACATGGGTGTCACCACAGCCAGACAACTGGAGCGTGGATCCCTGAGCAAGATGTCATCCATAGACGCGCTTCTGTACATGTAGAAGAAAGGAGAACCTTGTGCCAGGTTCTGTTCTGTTCTAGATGTCAACACGTAGCACACATCAGATGCTTCAGCAGACGAAATAAACACCACTGTTAAAAGAACCAAGTGACATCTGGACTACAGCTGTTTGCCCATGGAGACCAGGCCAGGATGGGGTAAGGCTGGAACTCAAAGCAGACTGTCTACAGCCTGAAACCAGGCTCTCAAGTGTTACATACCAGATTTCCTAAGATATAAAATGCATTCTTCTTTATTTAGCATCATAAAGTGAGTAGGGCTTGATTTATGTTCATTCATCTAACTTTTCGTACACCTATTTAGCATGTTAAAGGTTAAATACCACCAGCATAAAAATAGTAAATGAAGTTATCAATTGCGAGCATTTTCAGTTCTTCTTTATATGTGTGTGTGTAGCCTTCTCTCATTATCTGCTCTTAGAACTTGTTGAAGACTAACTCGGTCTGTTGTAGATCTGTCAGTAGATCATTTGTAGATGGTTAGCATGTCTGTCTGTAGGTGGACCCGAGGGGCCCCGGAGAACAGTAGGCTGTGGTGACTAGGAGCATGGCAAAGAGTCTACTTTCTCAATGACCTGGTGAGGGAGAACAGCTAAAAAGCCAGAGAACCGAGTCAAGATCCACACTACAGATTTGCCGCTTACTGCCTATACTGCTCTCATTTCCCAGATTGAAATTCAGGAGGCTGGCCCAATATCTTCCCAAGATTGGTGGGAAAGCAAAAAGCCTATCTTCAAAAAGTCTATTACACTGCTAAACACATCTGTGCCAGCTAGTCTTATGTCTACTTGGCACAAGCTAGACTTATCTGAAAGGAGGGGACCTCCATTGAGAAAATGCCTCTGTAAGGCATTTTCTTAATGATTTATGGGGGCAGGCCCAATCCATTGTGGGCAGTTCCATCCCTGGGTGGTGGTCCTGGGTTCTATAAGAAAGCAGGCTGAGGGCTGGAGAGGTGGCTCAGAGGTTAAAAGCACTGACTGCTCTTCCAGAAGTCCTCAGTTCAATTCCCAGCAACCACATGGTGGCTCACAACCAGCTGTAATAAGATCTGGTGCCCCTCTGCTGGCCTATAGGATATATGTAGGCAGAATACTGTATACATAATAAATAAATCTTAAAAAAAAAAAAGGGGTCGGGTGGTGGTAGCGCACGCCTTTAATCCCAGCACTCGGGAGGCAGAGGCAGGCGGATCTCTGGGAGTTCAAGGCCAGCCTGGTCTACAAGAGCTAGTTCCAGGACAGGAACCAAAAGCTTCGGAGAAACCCTGTCTCGAAAATCCAAAAAAGAAAAAAAAAGAAAGCAGGCTGAGTAAGCAAGTAGACAGCGCCCATCCATGGCTTCTGCATCAGCTCCTGCCTCCAGGATCCTGCCCTGCTTGAGTTCTCTTCCCGACTTCCTTCAGTGATGAATAGTGATGTGGAAGTGTAAGCTGAATAAACCCTTTCCTCCCCAACTTTCTCTTTGGTCATGGTGTTTTAGCGTAGCAAGAGAACCCTAAGACAGTTCCATCCACACTTGATGAATGCTGCCTCCCTCCTCTCTTTTTCATTCCTCCAGCCTCCTGGCCTGTCTTTTCGCCCTTCCAGAAATCTCCTTGTGGTCAATCCTCAGATGTGGAGACTCCTGAGACTTTTCATAACCTCTCCTGAGAGATGAAACGTCCTGGACAAGTCTCGCTGGACACCAGGGCGCCGCAGCTCCGGGGGTTCTGAAGTATAGGGATAACCCAGCATACCCAATCCTATCAGGAAATGCAACAAAACAGCAGGCCAATGTAAACGCTTCATGTGGACAAAAGAAAAGTGCCTCTTGTAGCCCTCCTGCTTATCTGGCAGAAGTGCTGCTTGGATAATCGTGGCGTTCCAGGACTGGGAAACAGCTGCCGCGGCTGGAGGATCCCCCACAGCCACAGGCTGAACTCTCTCAGCAAGAGGACTGGAACCCACAGCGTCTCCCACCCTGATCTACAGGAAATGAAGGCACAGTTGTAAGCAGCAAGAGGGCCCCGGCAATGATGCTCACATCACCTCACGGTGCCCCCCCAAGTCTTCTGGAAACAAAGAAAAATTGAGAAGAATGAATCCACAATTAACTTTAGATGGAGAAGAAATATTTTAATAAAGCAATTTTTGGGGGGGGGTTATTTGTTTGTTTTTGGTTTTGAGACAGTATCTTTTGTATCCTAGGCTGACTTTGTTGAGCTTTTAACGTAGCTAAGCAAGCATTAACTTCTTTTTTTTTTTTTTGTTTTTTTTTGTTTTTTCGAGACAGGGTTTCTCTGTGGCTTTGGAGCCTGTCCTGGAACTTGGTTTTGTAGACCAGGCTGGTCTCGAACTCACAGAGATCCGCCTGCCTCTGCCTCCCGAGTGCTGGGATTAAAGGCGTGCGCCACCATCGCCCGGCACAAGCATTAACTTCTGATCCATCTAATGGCACCTCCAGAGTGCCAGGGTCACAGTCATGGACACATATGCTCAGGCAGGTGGTGCTGGGCATCAAACCCGCTGTATCATGGCCACTCAGCCAATACTCTACCATTTAAGCTACCTCCCCAACCCCAAAAAAGGATTTCTTAAAGTGTCTGCAAAGGTGTTGTGTAAATCCTTCATCTTCTGTTAGGCTAATGAATCTGACAAGGCTCCTCTTAAACATTTTTAAAGACTTATCGGGGCACTGCTCAAATCACAGACATTTTTCTGAATGTTCTCACAAGGACACGGAGTTTCCAGACCACGGCTGACTTTTTCTATTGCTTCCTCAGCGTTTGTTTTTTTTTTAAAAGAGAAATTGGAGCTATTTTTCTTCATTAGGCATGCTGGGCTCTATGATCAATCTGGTAATTGGATTAAGCAGATTATATCACCATGAGAGCCAGTCAGCTGGGTCACAACGAGTTATTTATGTGATGGACATAACCGAGTCGCATAAGAGACCGCTGCAAAGAAATTGAATCATTATTGATTGGAAATAAATCACTGCTAATAGACCCAGGCAGGGTGGGGGAGGGGACATCAGTCAGCCACAGGCCTCGCTAGAGAAATAGCTCGTCCAAGAACGTCCTTCCCAAGGCTGGGGACATGATGCACTAGATAAAGAGATGGCCACACAAGCAGGTGAGACTGAATTTGTATTCCCAGTTTACATGTGAAAAGCCGGGCGTGGTGGCACACATCCTTAATTCAAATTCTGAAGAGATAGAGACAGGAAGATCTCAGGAACTCGGCGGCCAGTGAACTTCACTGAATTGGTGAGCTCCAGTTCAGTGAGAGGCCCTATCTCAAACAAAATAGAGAGAAATTGAAAAGACCTGGCCCTGACCTCTGCATATATGGACACACATACACACGCATGCACGCACACATATGTGCACACACACACGTACACATACACATATTGCTCCTCAGGGGAGGAGGCAAAACACCCTAACACACAAAAATAAAATAAAATACCTCTAAGGAATCATCTTCAGAGATGAGTGACAGTTGGTTAATTTTCAAGTAGATGCAAGCGGCTGGGGACATTAGAAGAAAGGAACTATAGTGTTGACTGGGGGCGGGGGGAGTCCCGGAAAAGATCCCAGATGGCAGTTTTGCTGGACAGTCAAAGTGAGGAACAGAGAACATTGGAGACTAAGCTTTAGGAAAACAACAACAACAGGCAATTTATGAGCCGGGGTGGATCTGATTGTCTTGGGTGAACTTGAAACTGTCCTGAGTTCAGATAGGAAATCTTCTTGACTCTTTTGCCCAAGCTGGGCAAACCTAGAATCTCCTTGGCATTTGATTGACACCCCAGAGTATACACTATGCTGTCCTTACGCCTCTGATCCCTGCCTTCCTTCAGAGAAGAGTAAATCCTGGGGAAGAAGAAAGGCTACTCTAACTGTCCAGAAGCTGAGTGGCAAACCATCCTGAAAGAAAGACCATGACGGAATTGAACAGCCATTGGATATAACTTTAGCTTAAAGATTCACACAGATGTCTGGAGCTGGGTTGGGGAAAGGACCTTGGCAGTCTCTCTCTGTTGCTAGCACCACACACCTGAGCATATGAGTACGTGCCTGTGATCCTGGCGCTCTGGAGGTACCGTTAGATGGATCAGGAGTTAAAGCTTACCTAGCTACGTTAAAAGCTCAAGAGATCAGTTACCTGCTTGGTCAGCAGTAACCCTGGTTGTGACAGCCCTGGAAGGTAACGAGCTAGGGACCCAGAAGCTGGAGAGGGAAGAACTAGACAGTGATTGGCGTAGGGACAGATGTAGCATCAGGTTGACCAACAGAGAGGGGAGCATCATTCTGAGAGTTCCTGGGTTGCAGACACAGAAACCTGGCTCACTGAGACAGGAAAGAATGTTTCCGAAATATCCAGGGATTAGCAGAGATTTGAACGCTGATGCTGAAGAAAAAGCAGGAAAAAGAACACAATGCAGGAATACCATCTTGGTGGCTGCTCCTTACCAAATTCACGAGTTTTCGTTTTCCCTGCCTTCATCCCAGGATATAGGGGATGAGAATATTGCATCAGATTGGCTATGCTCCTGGCTCCACGTGACAGTCACTGGATGTTGAAAAATGAGGTCTTTAGAGACCCTTTTGCTTGTTGGACAGGTAAGGCAGAACCTAGAGCACACAGGGGACGAGGAACAGCTGGGAACCAGATGCCATAGATCTGGTGTTTACAGAAGCAGGGGTCAGTGAATCCTCGGAATCAACATAGCAGCGCTGGCCAGCAAGCCATTTAGGAGGACAGGAGGGTTCCAGTCTACACCGGCTGACGCAGGCCTCAAGCCTCGCAGGAATGGAGTCTCTTGGTTCCGGAGAGTTGAAGGTGTAATTTGAAAGCTTGTTTCTCTGAGAGACAATTAAGAATGTAGGCTTGGATCTGAGCAGACAGAGGAGTGAGCTTTGTGACATGATTTCTTTTTTCTGTAACGCAGGACAATGGTAATTATCTCATGCCTTGGATATAGTGCTCAGCAGACATTTCCCTTTTCCCTACAGTTACACATCTAAGAAGTTATTCTTGTAACTCTGATGATCTTGTCAGCAATACCTACAAGAGGTTCGAGGGGAATTTAACAAGCCCCAAGCAGCATGAGGTTTCGGTGTACTCCAGAGACTAAATGCATCCACTGTGAAAAGCATCAAGAGAAGTCATGTTCTGAAATAAGAGCAGCAATGGGAGAATACAGGAAAGAGAGGCTTGTCTGTCTCATGAGACACTGTAGAGTGGTGTGCCCGGTACTACGCTTTGCCATCCAGTTCACTTGGCTACAGTATGGTCGTGGCCCTGAAGAGACATCCCCACTTATCACTGGCACTCCAGACTTGCTGGGGTTCTCTGATGGCTTCTGGGATTAGCAGAATGGCTTCCCTGATTAGCATCTGGTACAGAGAAGACTAAATTCACAACCCAGAGAGTAAAGATCACAAACCCCAGTGACACCAAGGAAGATTATTTTTGTTTGTTTGTTCGGTTGGTTGGTTTTGGTTTTTCGAGACAGGGTTTCTCTGTGTAATAGCCCTAGCTTTCCTGGGACTAGTTCTTGTAGACCGGGCTGGCCTCACATTCACAGAGATGTGCCTACTTCCACCTCCCGAGTGCTGGGATTAAAGGCAAACCCCACCACTGCCTGGCGTGTCCATTTCGATCTCTGTAAATAGGGAATGACCTCAGTATTGTGGCTACCATGAAATCAGACCACAAGACCAGCCCTTCTAGTGAATTTCCAAAGAGCATGAGGACCCAGACATCAAAGACAGTGGTGCTGAGCGGCCTCAGTCTTAGAAAGGGTCAATCTCTGTGAATGATGCCACGCAGTGGGCTCAGTGACTTTGAAGACAGGCTTGTGATGCTAAAAAGCTTCGTAGTCATTGTAGTACTGAACCTTCAGGTGTAGGCAAGGGCAATTGCTTTGTCACCTGTGAGCCACCAGCCTGTGGTGCTCTTGCCTGGTCTGTTCCCAAACTTTCCCCTAGAGAATCCACACACGCAGACACTCCTGACTCTGGGTGTGATGTTCTGCTGAAAACTACAGCAAAGAAAGTGATTGCAGCCCATTTTGCTCTAGCTGTAATGTCAAACCCAGAGTGGCTGGCAGGTGGGAATCTCAAGACACACACTTACAAATAAATGTCTAATAAGTGAATCAGGAGTGAGCGAGTTTTGTACGTGAGCAGACGGCACGGAGGGCTATGGATATTTCCTCTCAACCCTGGCACTGTAGGCTGCTAGGAAACTAATTAGGGTGGGTTTTCCATTCAATAGTTCCATCTGCAAACTCCACCCGGAAGAACCGCACCCGACACCACCAAGCGCAGCTCAGCTTGTCAGAACCCAGAGGAGCAAGCTGCTGAAGAAGAGGGAAGGGTCCAGACTGTATCCTATCTGCAGAGGATAGAACCAGCCGAGGATGGCATGGTGGCATCTATCTATAATCACTGCATTCGGGAAGCTGAGGCAGGGGGATTTTGAGTTGGAGGTTGGCCTGGGCTAGATAGCAAGACCTTGTCAAGGAAGGAAGGAAGGGAGGAAGGAAGGGAGGGAGGGAGAGAGAGACAGGGGGAAGAAAGAAAGAAGAACTGGAAAGAAGAGAAAAACAAACAGCTGCAGGAGAGATATGTAAGCGAAGCCTCTAGAGAACTGCCAGCAAGTCGCCACCTTTGCGGCCCCGTTTCCTGTGGACTAGACTTGCCATCTGCAGGTAACAGGTTTTTCTCTAATTGGAAGTGCACCCTTTGTCCCATCAGCTGCTGAGCTGAAACCAGAACAAAGGGATGTGGAGTTCTCTGAAGCGCTGCTGTGAACGGTGTCATGATTCTTCCTCCAATAGCTCATCATCTTAAGCCTCTTTGCAGTCACTTTAGAGAATTTTTTTTAAAAAAAAAACCAGCCAGATCTCAAGTGAATATTGATCCTTACAAGTGATAGAGGCAGAGACATATCTGAGTCATCAAATTAAAAAAAAAAAAAAAGAAAGAACCTGTCACGCTTAGGGAACAAGCTGTCATGAGTCATGACTTTTAATAATCATCTTTCATCCAGACTTTCAAAGCAGTTTGTAAATATAAACTCACGTATTCCCACAGAGTTAGAATAGAGGAACTAGGATAAAACACCACAATTACAAATACTGTAATCGCTGCTATATACTGAGTACCTCATTGGACACAATGTGGTATCACATTTCTTACACTGAAGGCTCCTAAGTGTTTGAGGGGTTATCCTGAACGATTAAGAGGTCACGGGGCAAAGTCATTACATTCCTAGATCCTGGTGTCAGACAATCTGAGTTGAATTCCACCCAAATTTCTTTCTAGGTCTGTGCATTTGGATGAGTTAACTAACCTCTCCAGCTGCCGTTTCCCCCGTGAAAGTAGTGAACATAAAAATAATGATACACAGGAGACCCTGCCTCTTCCTGAGGTCCTAGAGCTTGGTAAAGGAACTGCTGCAGAAGGGGCTACCATCTCTTCATTGTGGAGCTCTTTGTGGACTGATAGAGAAGCTGTGCTTGGGAGAACAGGAAGGGGGAAGCAGAGGGTGTCGAGAGTGAATATAACCACAGCACACTGTAAGTGTGCATGAAACTATCCAAAAATGAAAGCATGGGACCCACCTCCCTCTGACGGTTAATTTCAATAGCCAATTTGATGAAACCTAAAATCACCAAGGCTTGGGCCTCTGAGCACACCTGTGAGCCTGTGGGGAGTTATTGTGATCAGGTTAACTGAGGTGGGAAAACCCACCCACTGTGAGTGGCGCCTTTCCCTCGGCTAGAACCTGGACAGACATAAAAGGCAAAGTGAGTTGAGAACATTCCTTCATTGCTCTTTGCTTGACCATGGAAACAGTGTCTCATGTTCCCGCTTCTTGACTTCACTACCGTGAAGGAGTGCAACCTTTGAACCCTGAGCCCAAATAAGCCCTCCCTCCCTTAAGTTGCCTTTGTCGGTGTTTTCTCACAGTGACAGAAAAGGCAGCAAAGGAACCAAGACACAAGCATTCAAACTGTGTGATCATTTGCTAGTAGAAACCTCCTCGCCATCTAGCTGGGTTTCTTTTCACCCTCGAGATGCAGCAAGAGGATTCTGTGGTTGCCACGTGGCTCCTCATCAGCCCCGTCTATAACTTCCCGTGTAGAGAAGAAGAGATCATTTTAGTGTGGAGATTTGACAGAGGTCCCAGGAATGTAGCCCCATGTTGGCCAGATTCTCATCCCTAAACCCAGGCAATGAGCCAGGTCCCTTGTGGGAATATAATAAATCCTGAGGCCAGAAACCTGGGTTTGCCCAGTTTGAGCCACGTGGCTTAGGGAGAGTTCTGTCTACAGGCACTCAGCAGAGAGCCCCAAAGGAACCGGAGCAACCAAGCGCAGTCCTGAACCTGTGAGCGGCAGAGGACAGAGCAAGGCTGCAGCTGTCTTCCCTTTGCCCTGTAAACTTCACTGCAGCTGCTGCTTCAGGAATGGAACCCCCTGCCCCAAGCCGCTCTAACCGGTTGTGTGCACAGTCCCGTGGGCGCCATTTGAGCAGCGTTGTCGTCTGTAGCCGCGATGCCCGTGGGCACCACTGTCCCAAGACTTTCTAGAATCCCATATGTTTTAGAAAACCACAGTAGCTGGGCAGTGGTGGTGCAACACCCTTAATTCCAGCACTCGGGAGGCAGAGGTAGGTGGATCTCTGTGAGTTCGAGGCCATCCTGGTCTACAGAGTGAGTTCCAGTTCAGGCTCCAAAGCTACAGAGAAATCCTGTCGAAAGAAAGAAAGAAAGAAAGAAAGAAAGAAAGAAAGAAAGAAAGAAAGAAAGAAAGAAAGAAAGAAAGAAAGAAAGAAAGAAAGA